>NC_071324.2:7583257-7886287 GCF_027563975.2 Plodia interpunctella | reverse complement strand
ATGACGCGGTACCCTACTCTACCGCTCCGTGTTTTGGTTTCTATCAAAACATCGGTCGAATCGGACATTATAGATTAAATCATTAATAAAACTGAATATGGAGCGCACAAACGAATGCTTACATAATGAAAGGATTAATAAAGTACACTAAAATAAACGTTTAATCGACATAGCAAAAGGCGGCAAAGCTTTTGTGTACCTTACATACAGTGCTGTACTCTGGCGGGATAAATGTGGAGTAATACTCCCTATACCCACCTTTTTTCTTTAAAAAGAACTAAGTAAAGAACTTTTAATATTTTTTTTCAAGTACGAAATTGGACTTCGCCGTTCGATATTTAAAACTGATGACAATTATACTCATACAAAGACAAGCCTGAATAGCGAAGCGACCTCTTTGGTCATTAGGCTAAATTCATGATGTCTATTGCCAGTATGATGGTTAGATGTACGTTAACTTTTTGAAAGAGTGAACTTTTTGAGTGAATGTGTTTTTTTAATTACTTGCCGCCCTAGGGTTTTTCTAGCTACATTATTACCATAGAGCGCTTATTGGTCACCTACAAGCCCCATTAGGAGGTAATAAGAACTTACGAGGGGTAGCTGATATAAATTTACTTTGTTATAGAAAAAAATAAAAATAGAACTGGCCGCAATATTTTCATTTTCATATATATTTCCTTTTTTAAAATCGAGAAAATTGTCAAATCATATAATATAGTAAAGTACTTCTGGAAAATGCCATTGTGAAACAAAACTTATTAATATACCCAGATTTGTTGAACATATAATAATTTAACTTATAGCCAAACTTGGATAAAATTATACAATAATTTTGTTCGAAAAAATAGAATCATTCATGTGGTGCCAAGGTCATATGGGATCAATTCTAAGTTCTGGCTACATTAGCTAATCATTCGAATTGTCTAATAAATAGTCAAACCAGTTTAAACATTATTTCATTACACAAAATATATTCGTAGTTCTTTAAAACCAACGCGTTTCAAATAATATGTCGATACAGAGATCATTCTCAATTGATTTAATTTAGTTGCGGTCAACTTAAAGCCCTATTTCATTACGGGACTAGAAGCAAGAAAATAGTTTACAGTGGTGCTAGTTTCGTCATAAAAAATTGGCTTAATATCACAAATAAATTATGAATTTATTTTTCTACTACTAGTCTAGTCTATTACTAATCGGATTTTCTCCGGTAGATATTTTCATAGCCGTTTTCTAGAGATATTCAGATATATTTTAAATTTTTGATTGAAAATTATTCCACTTTCGTTGGCCAATAACTTTGTTATAAGCCTATTTTGTGTCCCACATTTGGGCAAAGGTGTCCCCTTCTGCGTCCACCACTTTCGATTATATCTTATACTCAGATAAATCTGACGAACAAAATAATGTTAAGAACACCATGCAAGTCACAGTTGAAACGAGGCAAACATTCGAGTCGTGAGACGAGGCGAAATACCTGTTTTTATTGTGATACTAAACGCGAAACGAACTCTAAAACTATTCTAAGCATTTTATGATCCAATTTATTTTTGGTTATATACTACTAGTGTCTATTACTAATCGGATTTTCTCCGGTAGATATTTTCATAGCCGTTACCTTGACTTATTAAGAAATATTTTTAATTAAAAAATATTCCACTTTCATTGATGGACAATTCCTTTTTTTAGACATTTTGTGTCCCAATACTGGGAAAAGACCTCCCGTTTCTACATCTACAACTTTAGATTTTACTTTATACTCAAGAAAATCTCACGAACAAAATAAAATTAAAAACACCGGAACTTAACCCACTTAATTGTGACAAGAGAAAAAATTGAAGTTGGGCGAAATTCCTGCTTTTATTACGGTACTAAGCGTTAAATTAACGCTAAACCTATTCTAAGCATTTTATGTTCCAATTTATTTTTGATTATATACTACTAGTCTAGTCTATTACTAATCGGATTTTCTCCGGTAGATATTATTTTTAGCCGTTTCCTAGGGTTAATTAGATATATTTTTAATTTTTGATTGAAAAGTATTCTACTTTCGTTGATGGACAATGCCTTTTTAAGCCTATTTTGTGTCCCATTGCTAAGCAAAGGCCTCCCCTTTCTGCTTCCACAACTTTTGATTATACCTTATACACTAATATAATTAAATTTGTAATAACTAATCGAAATTCTCCAGTACATATTTTCATAGCAGTTTCCTAGAGTTCTTTAAAAATATTTTAAACTTTTGATTGAAAAATATTCCACTTTCCTCGATGGGCAATGCCTCTTTTAAAGTCTATTTTGTGTCCCACTGTTGGGCAAAAGCCTCCTCTTTCTGCTTCCACAACTTTCTATTATACCTTATACTCAGGAAAATCTGACGATCGAAATAAAATTCAAAATACCATGCAAACTTAATCC
Source organism: Plodia interpunctella (assembly GCF_027563975.2). Taxonomy (NCBI): domain Eukaryota; kingdom Metazoa; phylum Arthropoda; class Insecta; order Lepidoptera; family Pyralidae; genus Plodia; species Plodia interpunctella. Next base: position 7,883,866 of record NC_071324.2, on the reverse strand, counting down.
ACAATTGGGACGAGGAAAATCAAGTCGAGTGAAATATCTGATTTTATTATGGTACTAAACGCCAAACTAATGTAAAAACTATTCTAAGCATTTTATGTTCCAATTTATTTTTGGTTATACTAGTGTCTATTACTAATCGGATTTTCTCCGGTAGATATTTTCATAGCCGTGTCCTTGAGTTATTGAGAAATATTTTTAATTAAAAAATATTCCACTTTCATTAATGGACATTTCCTTTTTTAGCCATTTTGTGTCCCAATGCTGGACAAAGGCCTCCCCTTTCTACTTCCATAACTTTCTATTATACCTTAAACGCTAAACTAACGCTAAACCTATTCTAAGCATTTATGTTAATTGTTTTTGGTTATATACTACAAATCTATTAGTGATCGGATTTTCTCCGGTAGATATTTTCATAGCAGTTTCCTTGAGTTATTGAGAAATATTTTTAATTAAAAAATATTCCTCTTTAATTGATGGACAATTCCTTTTTTAGCCATTTTGTGTCCCAATGCTGGGCAAAGGCCTCCCCTTTCTTCATACATAACTTTAGTTATACCTTATACTCAGAAAAATCTGACGAACAAAAAAAAAACAAAATACCATGCAAACTTAATCCACCGTTGTGACCAGGGAAAAAATTCAAGTCGAGCGAAATACCTGATTTTTTATTCTTAACGCCAAACTAACGCTAAAACTATACTACTAATGTCTATTAATATTCGGATTTTCTCCGGTTACAGATATTTTCATAGCCGTTTTCTAGAGTTATTTAGATATATTTTCTTTTATTGAAAAGTATTCCACTTTCGTTATGGACAATGCGTTTTTTAAGCTTATTTTGTGTCCCAACGCTAGCGCTTTTATATATAAAAGCGAAAAACACTCACTCATGTATCACGAAATCTCGAAATCTACTGAGCCCATGAAGATGAAATCTGGCAGATAGGTAGATTACTAGGAGAACTAGGAGACGTCTGCTAAAAAGTATATTTGGAAATTCTATCCCTAAAGAGATGAAATAGGGGTTGCCAGTTTGTATGAAACTTCGTCATTTTTGAAGTGACACACATGATTTTTTTTTATTTTAGTTTTTTGTTGGTAAAAATAATAATGCATTAATTGGATTATGAAAATTACATCTTTATAAGGGTGAAATAGGGATTGCAAGTTTGTATGAAACTTCGTTATTTTTGTTTTTATTCAAATTGGTAATATCTATATACGTATAGTTAGTAAAATATAACTAGATTTTGAAAATTGCATTTCTAGGGAAATGATGTAGAGGTGGAAATCTATGCGAAACTTTAATATTTTTGAAGAGAGGTCCATGAAATGTTCGGCACGTTACGGAAAGCGGGAGTGAGACACGTAGCGAGAAATAAGATGGGGCGCATTGCGAGCGAGAAAAGACATAGGACAATTTGTAGGAAACGGGACAGGACAAGTTTCGGAACGAGACACGTAGCGAAAAGAGTAGCGGGAAACGGGTAACATAACAAAAATACGAATTTAGTCTTAGAATACGGGATAAAAGAATAACTGAAACTTCACTTAAGATTCCTTTTAAGAAATGAAATTCACGCGTGAAGCCGCGGTCAACTGCTAGTATATTAATTAAATTAGTAATAACTAATCGGACTTATACGGTAGATATTTTCATAGGCGTTTCCTATAGGTCTTTAGAAATATTTGATTGAAAAATATTCCATTTTCCTCGATTGGCAATGCCCTTTTTAAAGCATATTTTGTGTCCCACTGTTGCATATAAGCATATTTTGTGTCCACAACTTTCTATTATGCCTTACAATCAGGAAAATCTGACGAACGAAATAAAAATACCATGCAAAATCAAGTCGAGCGAAATATCTGCTTTTAAGATGGTAATAAAAGCAAACTAAACGCTAAATCTATTCTAAGCATTTATGTTACAATTTGTTTTTTGATTGTAGATATTTTCATAGCCGTTTTCTAGAGTTATTTAGATATATTTTAAATTTTGACGTGACAACGTCTTAAATTAGGTTGCGGCTGGGAGTCACTTATGAAAAAGTGTAACGCCCGGTAACGTTACGATGAGTCACCGAACGAGAGAGAGGCCCGCCGAATGCCTTGCGTCTCTCTCCCACTCAACTATGATCGGTCTGCCGCGCGCGTAAAAAGACGTTGTCACGTAAAATCTTCGCTTTTATTTATTTATTTATTTATTTAAAAGCCTTTTTCGTGTCCCACTGTTGGGCAAAGCCCTTTCTTTTCTGATTCCAGAACTTTTGATTATACCTTATACCTACTCAGTTAAATTTGACGAACAAAATAAAGTTAAGAACACAATGCAAGCCACAGATGAGATGAGCCCAAAATTGAAGTAGGCGAAATACATGCTTATATGGTATGGTACTAAACGCCAAACTAATGCTAAGCATTTTATGTTCCAATTTATTTTTTATTATATACTACTAGTTTCTATTACTAATCGGATTTTCTCCGGTAGATATTTTCATAGCCGTTTCCTAGAGTTGTTTCGATATTAATTTTTGATTGAAAAGTATTCCACTTTCGTTGATGGATAATATATTTTTCTAAAAGTCTACTTTGTGTCCTATTTTTATTACACTTGGGTAAAGGCCTCCTCTTTCTTCTTCCACAACTTTCTATTATACCTTATACTCAGATAAATCTGACGAACAAAAAGGTAAGAACACCATGCAAGCCAAATTTTTACGAGGCAAAAGTTCAAGTCGTGCGGATAACCTGCTTTTGTTATGGTACTAAACGCTAAACCTTTTAAGCATTTTATGGTCCAATTTATTTTTGGTTATATTCTGGAGTGGCTACAAATGATGGTTGATCGTGAAACATTGCAATGTTCATCCGACACCGTTAACCTTAATCTAATAATGAAATAGGATAAATATACTTTATGATTATGAATAATGACGACGTATAATCCGATACAAGTCTGAAGTTAAGTTTCAAGTAAATGAACATTATTGATTTTGTTGACACCCTACCTCTCAGCCAATGATTTCTACGAATTTAAAAACAAAAACTGGGAAAGTGCAATTAGATTCACGATCTCAATGTATATAATTTACTATTTTCTGTCTCGTGCGAAGAATTTGTATTTACAAATCATACAATATCCTTGAGGCATCTACTGACAATACTCGCTCACTAGAAACTTAACAATAGCTCGTTTTCATCTGGATTACGTCAACTAATGATAATTATTGCTGTGCTGCGCTTAACTTCCACGATTTGGAAGATTGTTTTACTACTACTATTTTATTAGTTATCCCCTATATACTAATATTCGACATAAATTAACATTAAGTGATGCAAATCAATGCAAATCTACCGCAATCCTTTTACTTTGTTCTTATAACTACTATTAATGACAGGTTAAAATATGATACACACGTCTAATTAGTTTTTATCGCTAACGGAATATAAGGATATAGTATTCTGAATCTGCTATTGTTACACGAGCTGTGCGAGGTGAAAGAATATATATAACTTATATACGTATATAATTTAAAAATCTTAAGTCTAATATTAAATACGTATCTATAAATTTCTTAAATGAATAATTTTATTATTTCACGTTAACTATAATGTCATAAAATTATAGCCCAAGAATAATAAACACAAGGAAAACCGGACACAACGTCGCTTACAAAAAGGTTTGCTCTTAAATTAAAAAGATAATTTGGATGTTAAGAATGCTCAGAAATAGATTTTGAAAGTCAACGCGATCGATTCTATAGACATATCAACAAGACAATGATATTTTATCAAAACTATTGATATTTCCAGTCTTGAAAGCCAGGCCCAAGTAATATTTAAAGGTGATTTGGGATTCAATGACAAAAGATCGACGTGTAGATAAAACCCAACTTCAACATATTTAATTTGCGCTCAGAAGGTAACAAAGCTGTTTTTATTGCAAATTTTGCGAACCATAAATGTTCGTAACGTGAAAGTCAGGACAAACTTACGTGCGCTGTGCGAATTTGATATTTACATCTCACCATCAACTCGATTTGCAGTGAGAATCTCACTGCTAACCAATCACAAATAATCACAATACGCAACGACAGACATAGTGCAATGTGATTGGTTCAGTGCGTCTGAACTGAGTGGGAATTGTAAATCAAATCAGCAGTTCGTCCTTTGCTTATATTGACGATATGTCATAATATAATTCTGAGCGCTCTTGCAACCTACGCTATCAATAATACTATAAAGAGAAGACAACGTATTTTTAACGATTCACTCATCAACGAGTCATTACAATACTAAATAAAGTGGTCAAGATATTGGTTGATAAACGCCCAGTGTTGCCAGCCAAGAAAAAACAGCGCATTCAAGACAATTATAACCACTATTTCTCGATGGAGGTATCTAAGTGGGAACAGGCGACTATCTTCACGTATTTAATAACCTACTTAATTAATACTAGGTACATCATTGATTACATGTAGATACCTAAATACAAATAGATGTAATTTTAACATTTAAAGATTTAGATAATCAAACAAACAGTATGAATACATAAAGGACAATTTAAAAAAATATATATTTTGAAACCTTCCTTTTAGGTGCAGTTTGTGCCAGGCTTTGCCAGTTTGGTATTATATTTAAAGCTCTTTAATTTTACTTAGTTTCGATATATACAAAATTAATGTTCGGCAAATATTAAAAAAATATATATAAGTACATAGAGATAAATATTATATAATATGCACATTTAATTTGTTGCGGCAAATGACTGTATATTTCTTCGTAGTCAAGTACATTTATATCCATAAGAATATCTAAAATTATTTAATAATACATCACGAAATAAATGCAAAAATATTACATTTATTTGGTTGTAGAATCATTCATTGCCATTACAGACATTCATTCTTTAATTTCTTTACATTTTAATAAGATACAAACCTAATATATAAGATATAAGAATAAAATATTGTTTCGTAAAGTGATTAATTAGGTGATAATAGTATAGAAAAATATACGATGTAATGCGTTATTTATATTACGCCTTTTTCTGAAAACATATTTACGCCGAAAAATTTGTTAGTGGACTGACTGTAGTGTAACTTTATAATCTTAGCAAATACTTGTAATATTATGCAATAAATGTTGACAATCAGACTTGAATCAATCAGTAAATTCTTATTTTTTCGAGTAAGTATATAAAGAAGATTGTTCATCTTATATTTGTTATAGTTACAATTGTATGAATTATTTGATACAACTGAGATAAAACCTTAAGAGCTATGTCGACGTAATTTCAATAAATATGTTATGGATAAATAGTTAAATATATAAAAACTCATATCTGTTTCAGAAAATCAGTTTAAAAATGGGATAACAAAATCAAATCACATTAAATTATACCCACATTACAAAATAATAAAACTAAATTGCCATATCCCTCCTTGACTTGATATATCACAATAGTTAACTCGCCATCACTAATATCACAAATTATTAAGAAGAATCAGATAATTCGTCACTCCATTGACTCATATCTTTAAAACCTAAAAATAGGTATTTGGGGAAATATTTGGTTTTCTTGCCAATAAGAATGAAGTTAGGGTCCAAGTGTTGTCGGCTGATAGAATCGATAAAAAAAGTTTTACCTTCAGAAATTAGAGTATCAGAGGGCGGATTTTCAGTAAAATTCCCTGTAACAATAAAATTTATATTATATTATATTATTATTATTATTACGCTTAACCATACCTCCACCCAGGTGTTTATCGATAGTTTTAAAAGAGATAGTTTATAAAAGTATTTTTACAATAGACTAAATAATAATAATTAAAGTACTATATTTACCTATAAACGCGATGACTAGAGCTGTTTTTAAAGTTGGATTTGGGAAGAGGGCAGATGGAGAATGCCAACCCAATGCCTCGTACGTTTGGCCATCCGATGAGATCAAAAAATTGTAAGGTACGGACCCCATTGAGTTAGCCTGTAAGCACACAAATTTGTATAATTATTAAATCAACTCACCCAAATTTGTAAGTCAAGTATATGTAAGTGCAATTTAAGACCCTGTACTTATCTTTATGCCGGGCAAATAGAGGAGAATTCGCAATTTGGTTAGATTGAAATGCTGTTGATTGTACATTATAATGAGCAAAACATATGAAATGAGAGATACAATAAGAATTTAATGTTCCCCATTCCATTCAATCGAGCAATGCGAGCTCTTCACATAGCTTCATATTTCAATATTAATATTATTCTTCATACAAGTTTATTTTCTACTGATCTGGTCTTTGGGACGTCACCGCCGCTTACACGAATCTCTTTACATGTAAGAACATACATTACTAATACGTGAAACTTGATTTATTTGATTATGATAATATTATCCAATCAATATAATACGGAGCTAGTAACCGCAATGTATAAGGTTAGTGGTGTAATGCGACCACGGTTACGCGTCGATAGATGTAACCAAATATCTGATAATGACACCATTAAGATTTATCTAAATGATGTCATCATTCCATCATTAATAAATGAAGTCATTCTTGGAATTTGTCTTTTAAAATCTTTTAATATGCAAACTTTTGAGTGATAAATTGAGAATGTTTGTTACTTGATTTTCTATCCAGAATAAGACCTGATATGGTACATAAGGTATTTTTAACCAGAAATTCGCAAGAGCGCGAAGTCCCGGAGCGCAGGTAGGAGGTAAGACATGAAAAAATAAATCAAACGGGGTAAAACTAGAAAGTCTTCGTGTACGAATTTCTGGGATAATAACATAGACTTTTACCTTCAAATCTCGAAGCAGCTTTTCACATGTTTTTGCAGTGAAACAGCTTTCCGTGTCCGTTTGCACAACAATAACTTGAGACGTTTTGAACGGAGCCGGAGATTGAGACAGAGTGGCCCCCTTGCTGGGGTCCCATTGATGGAGACTGATAAGTTTGAGAGGCGCTTCGACGGGAGGAAGTATATTTTCTATAAAATAATAGGTAATCGATTTTAGTAACATTTGAAATAGATTTATTTAAAAAAACATAGGCTGAGACCGCGGTCACTAGTCTATGATAAATACTAACCTGCCTCACTTTGTAGTATGAGAAGATATATGCCAATAATAATTCCAGAAATTAAAATTATGAGAAGAGTGCTGACGACAGCCGTGGTCATGGGGTTCCGAGGGCCCTGAGGGCGGGGGAACCTCGCCAGCAGGGGCGTGTCCTCCGACCCAGCCATCGCAGCCGTAGCCTCGTCTACACGAACTGAACTTTGCCGGGATTCATGGTCTGAAATTATATCATCAAAATTAAATTTCAATCTTAGGATAAAACCTCCATCAAACATCATGACCGAACACTCGTTAAGAACATTTTAGGAGTGTAACATAACCTCTTTAATTTGATACAGAAAATTGACAAAACACGCGCCTCAATGTGCGCACTAAAATACAATGTGATATAACATAGTTAAGTTCGACAATCGCTCGAATTACTTAACACTTTTTTTCATTAAAAATATTAAATTACTAAAATATTGAATTAATTACAGAGCAATCCATTGAGTTCTAACTCCACCATGCTTATTATATACAAATTTATCAAAGATTACTCATTTTTTGTCCGAATATCACCAGTGGCGAATAACAAGTGCACCGTATGCTGTGTTCACAACAAAAGCATAGTGATTTGTAATCTATCTGCATGCGGTTAATGCCAGTAGGTATCTGGACGGACACAACTCTGCTCTGATAAGTTGATGTACATATATTGAGTAAGATCAAATATCCCAAGACTTATATATAATTAATAATTTGTATATTATATGTGAACATGTATTTAGTTTACCAGTTCACGGTTTACAAAATATTGCAATTAACCTAAATATCCCACTGTATCACCTAAGTTAAAATTATAAAATATATAGAAACCCTGGACAGTAAGATTTGAATTCCTTACTTTCTCTTACTTATTTGAATTTAACAGTGAATTAAAAGAAGTCCCGCTGTCGCGTGTGTCTGTATGAATGCAATAAACTCGTAAACTATTTTGTACCATTCTTACTTATAGATAGTGTGATTCCTGTTTGGTGAGGTTTAAGTGATATTGATTATGGTTTTACCCGAGCGAAGCCAGGCCGCTAGTAAAATATATTTTTAAATTCTTTATATCAGTTGAAACTACAACCTATACACAACAAATGCAAGGAAACCAATAGGGTGGCCGTAATACAATACTGGCTATACTCATAAACCTTTCTTTTTGGCTACTCCACACTCCGCACAGTAGGTTAAAGACTACACTCACAATTATCAGAAACTATTCAGGTTCAAAAATTATATGGTTTTATCACTTTAGGATAATTTTGACTACAAATTTCGCAAAATTAACTCCCAAAAGTATTGTTTGTAAGACTGTTTGATTGTTTTATTTGTAAGACTTCAAATCAGTTGAATGAGCGAATACGTGACTAGATACTAGTACTGATAACAGATATAATGTCTTACACCTACACATAAAATTAAAGGTCATCAAGCTATTATTATTTCTTAGTAAACTATAGTAAGTATAGGAATAAAACATCATCTAATTATTATTTATATAATGAGTATTTTAGTTTCACCTATAAGGTCACATTTAAGCACAAACCTGTACCAAGTGTAGAACATTCTAATGTTCAGTCAATAGTAATTGTTATTTAGACGCAACAGGAACAACTACAGAGATGCGATATCAATTTAATTAGCATAGTTAATTAAATCTCTGATGCCATTGAAATGTTTTGTATGTAATAATTAAATTGTAATTCACATAAGTGTATGTATAAAATATTAAAGTGTTAAATAATGCAATATTTTTACAGTGTTTATAGCTATATACTGGCCACATTTCATATAATGTTTTGGTCTCATATATTTTTACTAGATAAGCTGATATTTGTGGCAAAGTCGCGCCGATTATTGAAATACAAGTGAAATATATACACTATTTGTATTTTTATTAATCATGTTTTAATCCATAAATAATCAATAATTTAATTACAGTTACTCACAATGTGAAATACATTACAACTACCAAAACACAATTACAAACTTGTAGAATTTTTGCACATTTGAAGTAACAGGCACTTTTGGCCTTTGTCTTCACAGATAAAAAAAAGAAGTACATTATAAAAAACAAAAATTTTGAACCAATTTTTATTTCAAAAAGTCGTCAGCATAAATACAATAATCAAGGTAGATGTTGAACAAACAACTTAACATACCTATTACTCAATTGTGCCGTCACATAAGAGTATCATTTAGTATGAAGTGTTTAGAAGAATCCAAAAATGTGTGATTTGATTTTATCATTATCTTTGAAAGTATTGTAATTATCACAGTAATTTTTTCATTGGTGTTTCTTATAATGTAAGGCTTTTGATTAGTCATCAAAATAAAAATTTGTTGTCTGCCTTATTGTCTTGGCAATCTGATAAATTACAATAATAATTTGTGTTTGATTTATATGCCCACGCAAGGCTATCAAAGGACCAACTATGTGACTATGTGCTGCTGTGAATCCGAAAAGGAGAAACAATAAGTTTAATGCATATATCTAGACTTAAGTGGAATTAAAACATGTTATGGTTAGCATAGGTAAGTATATGATAATCATAAAGATTCCCTCATTAGACAAAGTCAAATTATTTGTCCAGGTTATATTCTACTCATGTAACAAATTTAATAAGAATCCGTCTTGTAGATTTCGCATAAAAGAGTAACAAACATACATACATACATCCTCACAACTTTCACATTAATAATGTTAGTAGGTTATAAAATTTAATTATACTCTGTCACTACTGGTACATTTATTTTTTTATGATTTTTTGTTGTTTATTATAGGTATAAGATCAGATGATATAAAATAGACAAGTTACAACAAACAATGTTGTAGAAAATAAGATAATTATATTATGCACAGCTAAAAGACTTGCTCAGCAGGGTCAGCATTTGAAATTAATCATACAATTTTCTATTAACACTTTCACAGACACTCAATAAGACACAAAAAGTTTAATTGTTACAACTGCTATAGCAGTCATGCGTTTGTGAAAGTGTTAAGATGTGGCTGTGTAGGTATCCAACTGGATGGGTAGGCACCCATTCAGTTGGTAGTTGTACAAGAACAGCCACATCTGGCATCAGGCAATGACAACCCTTATGATTGGTATTATTGCCTATCAACTACCATAGCTATGTGTGCCTGAGACACCACATATGACATCAGTGTGACACACTGGACAGGCACTGGCTTTCATCACACATTAATATGAAGGATATGCCTTGTTTTAACAACTGAAGTTCCATCTGAACTTGATGAACCTTCTTAAGCATGGACAAGCTCAAGATGATAAATTTGAAATTACCTATTCCATGACTGCCTTTACGAAAAAACTAAACTGCCAATATAGAAGCCAAGATTATGATCCTCTGCACCAACAAGCGGAATTCATATTTATCAGCCACAAAAGAGAAGCAGGAATATTATTTACTTACCAATACAAAAAGTTAAAAATTTTCAACCATATTGATTTCAATATTTGAAATCACATGACGCATTTGATTCGAAAGGTAAAAATAAGAAAGCGATACGATATGTAGAGGATGGATGCACTTTGATGCCCAAAATCAATAAAATCATAGAGTATGTATGTCCAAAGATATGTATGTAGGTACATAATTGTCTAGATCAGTATGAAGGATCCACGAAACGTTGAAACATGAATTAATTATTATATTTTTACGAATAATTCTTACCAATAGGAGAAATCAAGGGCTGCATTTTCGTAACAAAACTATTAAAACTGCACCACACTTAACTAAACTTTATACATCGACATGTTAACAAATAAGTGTGATGGAAGGACACAGGGAACAAAGAAATATAAATATTCACTTTTATAATATAACATTGTTATCAAAAACACGAAACTGTTCATCACAAAAATTAATCATGTTTTTGTCATTCCATGATTTTCCTTCCTCCTTCAGACAGAGCGTTCAATGCCGAGCTCTTTGGTTGGTAGGCTAGTTTGCCTGGTTCTTTGTTTGAGTTGGTTTCGTACCTACTGCGTACGAAGTATGGTATGGTCCATGGTTTTGACGGCGTTAGTGTTGCCCTCTCTCTCTGCGGCGAATCTGCTGCGCGCTGCGCCTCACAGATATAGCCTGCGCTCTGCACGTTGAAATTTTACCCAGGCAGCATGGAATCCGCTGTAGTAAAAAATATAATATAGGTACCTCTTATTAAGGTATTTCTCTTTCTTTATAGCGTATTTGGCGAATATTTGGCGCTGTCATACGATTTTTTTAGAATACAGTCTGTAGACATACTGCATTTGGGCTGAGTGGGTAGAAAACCATTATATTTGACCGCACCATAAGCGCACTATAGATATCGATTCAAAGGCATTGTAGCGGGAGCTAGGTTATTATGCTCGACCGCAACAAAGGGAAGATCTTCCCGCCAGGCTAGGTGTTGCGCATGTCGGCATGTCCGCATGTCCGCATGTCCGCATGTCCGCATGTCCGCATGTCCGCATGTCCGCATGTCCGCATGTCCGCATGTCCGCATGTCCGCATGTCCGCATGTCCGCATGTCCGCATGTCCGCATGTCCGCATATCAATGGCAATGATGGTACAGCTAAACTATAGGGAATATAGAAATGACAACTTAAAAAAAATTTTTCAGTCTGATGAGCATTTTCTGTAGAGGTATAAAAATCGAAGATTTGGAACACCAGACGTAAACCCATGATGGTACAGCTAAACTATAGGAAACATAGAAATGACGCTATAATAAAAGTTGTTCAGTTTGATGAGCATTTTCTGTTTAGATAGACACCTGAAGAAGAGTCATAATAGTTCGGCTAAATTATAGAAATATACTTTTTCAGTCTGATTAGCATCTTCTGTATGTATAGGTATCGTTACATTTGTCTGTACAATTAAATTTATCTAATAATTTTGACTTCTTACCAAAATTGTCGCAAGCATCAGCTAATATTTTAATAAGTCTTCACGTATGAAGTGTTCCGAGCCGTACTGATACGATACGTATACGACCGTTTACTGGGTCGAAAATTTTACAGCGTGAGGCATATCCTTTCGAAGTTTTTATCTTATGGAAAACGATTTTTTCCAATATTCCGGCACCCGAACACGCTATATTGTTGTATATTTTCACAAAACGAATGCTTAAATAATTAACCCGAGCGAAGCCGGGACGCATAAAGGATCTAACGCAAACCATCGATTGAATCACAAGTCCATATCCTTACCAAAATTACATCGTAATATAAGTTATGGTATCCGTGGCATCGTGACATCTTATGTGGCATCCGTAGTATAAATCGAAAAGAGTCTTCAAATAGAAAGTATTACTGAGCATTTATCCCGCCAGAGTGCAGCACTGTGTGTGTGACGTAAATAAAATCTTTGCCGCCTTTTACTAAGTCGATTAAAACGTTTATTTTAGAGTACTTTATTAATCCTTTCATTATGCAAGCATTCGTAAGATCTTCAGTCAAAATCAAGTTTATATCAGTATCGCCACAGCTGTTGACCAAATAATACAAAAAATATTATTTTCAGGACCAGTTAACCGCCCCTCAGTTTTCTCATGGTCTAATACTTAAGACTTAAACGTGTACCCAAAGGCGACAAAGAGCTGCTAAACGTGAAGCTAAAAATCAAATATATGCCGTCATATGAAGTTAACCGTATAGACGGTTTTTTGTATTTATATTTTTGATCTGAGTAGTTTTTGTGTGGAAGTGGTTAATTGATTATGTTGAAGAAATGGTCGAAAATAATATACATATTCCAATCCCACAAATAGTGATAGTGATATCAATAGTGTTAAATGATTATAATAAAGGTATTGTGTTTACAATAGACTTGAATCATTTAGTAAATTCATTTTATGTTCTGAAGGCCTATTCAATAATTTAAATTGTTCCTTTTTCTTTTAAACTCGCACCACGATTGCGTAGAAGATATTTTTGGTCGTAAATCAGCAATAATATTGAAAATTGGCGCTTTTTGCCCCCATTGCCAATGTTTGTGTACCCTAATTATACCAGAAGCGCCATTCTCTAATGTACAGCTTTTTAGGCTGTTTAATGAAACAATATGTTTATTGGGCAAGCTTTGTTGGCTGTCACTATCAATGTCATGACTATTGATCGACTTCCATTTTGTTTTTTTTATGATGATCGTTCTAGGCACAGAAATTAATCAATAAATTTCTGTATTCCTAGGTAAAGACAAGGGGCAAAGATTGAAATGCGCAGAAGTAGTTTTTATAATTCTGCTAGAGCAAATATTCATTAAATTTTGCTGTATTTTCAACAATTTTTATATTTGAGAATTATCAAAATGTCGTGTAAGTAGATTTATCAATGTTAAGTATGTTTAAGTATTTTGATAAAAATAGCTCGCCCTCTCATCCAGCGTTCTTCTGGTTTTTTCATTACCGTTGAGCGTCGAAACCCAAGGTCTGCTTTGTTACTTTTTCGTCTCCACTTCGCACAGTCGTCGGCATTCCTAATATAATATGTTATGGGCATATTATGCAAAGCTCAGCGCAGATGGCGCTACTAGTACAACTAGGGTTAATAAACATTGCCAATTCAATGTTGTTGCAGATTTAGCGACCAAAAATAAACTCCGAAGACTGGTTACACATAAGTTTAGCCGACTAGACCTAGGTGTAACCAGTCTTCGGAGTTTAACCGTAATAGATAGGTACCTAAATACCTAAGTAAGTGGTTGACGACCCGAGGTCACGCGGGTGGAGCTGCGGGCGACATCTATAATCCATATTCATATCCATCCAAAAAAAAATTTTTTTTGTTGTTGTAATGAATAAACTGAAAAACTGCTGAGCCGATTTAGCTGAAATTTGACACAGAGATGGACAAAACCTTTTGGAGTGACATAACTAGGCTAAATTTTTTATTATGGTTTTACCCAAACGAAGCCGGGACGGACCTCTAGTAAATAATATAAGTATTGCACGCATATCGTATAGGTAGGATAACGTAATTTTACGTGATGCACTTATTAGTATAGGATAGCTTTCTTTATTACGTAAATTATTAGCTACCTACACCTACATACGTGCGATGTGGACAGTGCCCCAAATGATTATGTAATTATAATGGAGTACTACGGATCGGAACACATCATTCACACACAACAAAGGATAAGTTATTGATATCTATGGACGGCCATTCTGGCAAGTTACGCCTTGGCATCTTAATTCCATTTAAAATAATATCCAGCAAAGGTAAACTACGGGTCGCTATTTTATTTACAAAATAGATATTTCAATATAATTAAGCAATCTTATTTTAAATTAGGTACTTAGATAAACATTGCAAGTTAATAAGTTTATAAAACTTGGCCTATTATTATTATGGACTCGTGACGTGATGTTAGATTCCTATCTAAGTGTACTTACCTACTTCAAAATCAAACGGAATTCTAAAAGAATCATTACCGTTACACAACACCTGTTTGTTTGTCAAACTAAATTTATATTTTGTTATTTATTTAGTTTAACCATTACATGACATATACAGACTTTAATAAAAATATACTTAATAGGTAGATAAGTACTTACCATAAACAACTTGGAGAGAAAAGAACTGTCTCAAAAATGATACGTAACTTTTGTTTAAAAAAGTAGGTTTAATACGTTCTTTATAATTTAAAAAAATGTCATGAATTAATGAATGAAACCACATCTTCATAGGTAATATAGGTACACGTTCAATTACGTACTACCTAAATTGAAAGGGCTGCATTTAAATCGTTCGGTAAAGGGTGATGGGTAAGCATACAGACTCAAAATTGAACAAACCTGCCGCGTATTGTTACAGCAGTTTTTTCTATATAAAGCAATTTAATGGGCAAGTAATAATATATCATCAGTCCCAATCAGATAGTCAATAGTGTAAAGTGAAAAAATAAACGGAACGGAAATGTACCATTTTCTAGTGGGTTACATTACAATACATAATTTCTTATAAATAGACAGTCGCTTTTTATAATCACAGCCATATAAACTCGATAAGATAAAGGTTCCCACCTTTATCTTGAACAAATGAAGGTATAAATGAACCAACTGAAAGATTTTCTATAAAAACGTGACACCTCGATGCACACACGTAATGTTTATCATCAAGATAGATCACTACGTATAGTAACGTAATGATAAAACAATTGTAATAAATCGCTCATCGCTTTTACTTATAATAACATGTCATAGATTATGTAAAATCTATTTCATGTCATAATAACTAAGTATAGTTACCAGAGGTAGGAGAGTTTACCCAGAGGCCAACTCCTCTCTTCCGCAAAACAGTTCGTGCATTGTTGTGTTCCGGTTTAAAGGTTGAGAGAGGCAAGGAGGTGTAATTACAGGGTACCGTGGCAATCCTAGACCATAAAATCGGCAACACGCCTATGACAACTCTGGTGTTGCAGGCATTGATAGGCTGCGGTGACCACTTACCATCTATTGGCCACATGCCTGTTTTCTTACTTGGTAGACAATAGGTTACAAAACAATAGGTTACAGATAGGTATAGGTAAACAAAATTTTACGTTTCAGTTGGATATTGCACTTTTTTTAATTCATCATTCAGACGCAGCAGAGGTAGAAAACAGTACCTACCTACTTACCATTGACGTCAATAACAATAATCTTGAAGAAAAGATTGGTTTAACAACAGAATCAGCTCCTGTATGAGTACTTATAATTCCTGTATGAGTAATTCAGCGCCCGCTGGTTCACCCGCATGAATTATACGTTAAAAATATCTCTTTATACTTAGGTACTCAAAATTTTATTATTTTAAAATGTTACCATTATTTTATCTTATCTCGTGTGAGCCACTAAGTCCATTCCCGTGCCAAATTTCATCCAGATCAGTTCAGTAGATTTTTTGTGATGAGCATACAAAAATACACTAATTCTCAAAACAATTCTATTTATGGATTCTAAATACCCTATAAAGATTCCTTGTATATTTACCTATCTTGAATATCTAACAAGCATTGACCAGTTACACGATTATTATTATGTTATTATTATGAACATGTTAACTTTCCGAAAGTGGAAAGTTCGGCTAACATTAGTACTCTACCTGTTTTATTACACTGTGACATTAGGTATTAGGTATTAATCATGGTCTTCTCTCCATATTGCCAATCCGAAAGTCTGTTATATAGCTACGCCGATATTGATGATCTTTAGATATAAGTACTTACTTATATGAATAATATATATTAATCTGAAACGATATAATCATTAATTTAATGAAGAAATAAAATATAGATTCTATTTTTAAAAATGCCTTGTCGATCAAATTGTAACTATTCTCCATCATCATCGGATTTTGGGAAAATAAGTTAATATGGAAGCCTCGGTAGGTTAAAACATGGTAAGAAAAGAAAATGTATGTTTAGCTGTGTGGAAGCGGATGTGGCGTCCTGCGGTCCTGAACGAGTGGGTCCCGATACCCAAGCTTAGCTGGCTGGATCAAACATGAGTTTATAAAATATGCAATTAAAAATAAACCATATTAAGAGCAAATAATAACTACACTAATTACTTAATTCTTATTTATTATTCTTTTGTTTTTTTTGTACGTTTGAAAGTAGTTAATCTGTGGTCGTGCCTGTTAACAACGTCAACAGTCACGGACTTACTACGGACGGACTAGTATTTAATTTAACAAAAGACAAAAAAAACTTAGTATTTATCTGTCATTGTCAGTTGTTGTCCAACGGTCATCTTGCCTGCGGGCGGTTATCGATGTCAACGAAATTAAAATATTCCAATCAATACATAATAACAAAACAGTAGAAAAAAAATCCTGTACATTGAATATATTTACATAAAAACAAAATTAGGCAATAGAGTCAAAGCAATGTAGAGAGAATACAATCTCGAATCTTAATTGGAGTAATTTTTCATGTTTGAATCTTCCATAAACAAAAAAATGTCTATTTGTTCAACCTTGGGGTACCTTTAGGTATGTACAATTAAATTTCTCTAATAATTTTAACTCCTTACCAAAAATTGTTAGGCCACGCGAACGAAGTCGCAGGCATCTGATAGTTTATAATATTATCGACTAGAATTTATTATAGTATTCTGAGGATTTTTATATTTTAAAATTGTAAGTTTGTTATTAAACCAAAACATCACAAAAAAAAAGTTCATTTCGGAATCTCTTGCCGGAAATTTGTTTTTTGCTAGTTAACTCCGATGCTTTGATGTAATATAATTTTCGAAAATACGAACTCTAATTAGAGAAGTTAGGTTAGTTATCTAAGTATACCTACTTATTAATGTTTCAAACCCTAACAGATTTACAGCGAAGTTGTTGTGAAATTAGTTTCTCTTGGAATTCAATAAATAAACAAGACAGTCGATAGATAGGTATAATTGGTTTCATATTGATGAAAATCAAGTTACAAAAAAGCTTTCAAAATGAAGGTCAAAATTATTTGTAATGTTTAGGTGTATCAAATTGCAGAAAAATAAGATAGGATAATTCAATCTTTATAACTTCAATCTCGAGAAGTACTCGTAAGTTGATTTGCAACGCACGTGTATCGAAACTGGTTCCCAGCAAATCAAGATGTGAAATATAAAAATACCATATGTTACATAAGTAATACAACCATTGCAACCATATTTATCTTTAACTTTCTCTACAATAATATCTTTATCCAGTAACTACACATATTGCAAGTAGTCAGTAGATTTGATCGAAAATTAACCACAACATAGTAACTCAACCACACGCATGTTTATCCGCATGTGTACGCCTGACCACCTCCAGAACTAACGAACAGAAAACTACTTATAAGTACTACTTTGTAGTACTTTGCAACTTTGCAACTATATTTATACTTTTTTTATTCAACTAAGTATCAGTCATAGGAATAGTAAATCCTTATTTTATGTGGTTTTCCCCGAGATATACCTTTTTGTTGTTTTACGTACCTACAAACTCTGTCTCCTATTCTTTAATTTATTTAGTTTTATACAATTTTATACAAGGTAGCTTTTAGAAAACCAGCCAAACACAGAATTTGTAGTAATTCCTATAATCTAATAGGTGATTTATTTAATCAAATCTGCCAAATTTTCTCTCCCACGCAATTCATTGATACAAAAATATTTATTTTGAATGATGTTGTAATCGAAGTATACGTCTGGTTCACCTGACCAGACATCCTTGACAGGCAGACTTTAGACAGATTTATCCTTGTTGTAGAGAAAAATATGGGGTGAAATATTTTAACTACTTAGGAATTTTTATAATAAGGAACCTACTCCTACCGATTAGTACTTACTTTCCAAAAAAATTGCTCAAAGGTTTAAGAACTAAGCGAACCCGATTCCAATATTTAGGATTTAGTCAGTGAGAGTTATTTAATTTTGGATTTAGTCAGTGAGAGTTATTAGATTTACGGTCTTTATTAAAATCTGAAGGATCTGTACGACGCCACAGATAATGGTGGCGTCTTGTTGATCTTCACTAATATGATTTGCGTGCATAAAACTATATAATTCCTTTGAGTCTGGGTTGGTTTGCTGATCATACATATCTTTCTTCCGGTGAAAAAAAAACACCGTGAGGAACCCCTTACTAGCAGATTGTCTGACAGGAAGTCTAACGTCAGATGTCTTTATATGGTTTGAAATAAAAACTGACACAGTATTAGAAATCGTACTAGGTGGAAATAAATAATAAAATCTATATCATTAAACATTTATTTTATATTTCATTGGCTCCGCTTTATTCTAAGAAATACTTAGTAAAACTTAACAATATACAAATATCAACAATACACAAAATCAGTGGGTACAGAACAGACTTCACCTGTACAAACAGGTAGTGCTGCTTATTAAAACCAGACACACTCAGACTTATCGCTATGGTAACTAATTAATGACTGTTTAAAGCTTCTCATAGAAGAGCTTGAACAAGAACAATCCATTAAGCCCAATCGCATCGCTATTTTTATTTATAGATTCGCATAGCTTTAATAAGCTTCAAATATTTAAAATGTTACCTATATTTTAGCGATACAATTATCCTTAATTTTCCTGTGTCCCTTACAGTCATTTCGAAGTTTTGGGTCATCTGTCCAAGCTCGGGCCGAAAGTCCACGGGGACATACAACTGCCCAAAATCGAACTTATACGACCTTAAGTATTTACAAGTACAGTACATGCATGCAAGTCTATTTAGGGAACTGCCACGTCGTCTGTTCTGACTGCTTAGGTGCCAGCTGTTTAGATGCTTCCTGCGCTAATGATTTTCGATTCCCTGACTTATTGTCGCTTCTGTCCCAACCGTGGGATTCGTGAACGTGCTCATGATGATCAGGCGAAGGGAACCATTCTGATATCCAAACGGGCCTCCATATCTTTTTCACGCCTGGTACCCAAATTTGCTTCCAATCGGGAACCCAAATTTGTTTCCAAGCTGGCTTCCATTCCAATTTTTTATCTGGTACCCAGATCAGTTTCTTCGATGGCTTCCAAATTTGTTGCCAAGCTTCCTTCCAGATTAATTTTTTATCATCAATCCAAATCTGCTTCTTTTCTGTTCTCCAAATTTGTTTCCATTCGTCTTTCCATACCAGTTTTTTGTCGGGAATCCAGATTTGCTTCTTGGCAGGTTTCCAGTATTTCTTCCAGACTGGCTTCCAAATTAGCTTTTTCTTCCAGAGGTCGTGTGATGTATACTCCCAGCCCTCGTGATCCTTGCCCAAATATTTCTCACCAGGAACACCTACCTTAATCCATTCAGGTACAAATATTTTTTTCCATGCAGGCACCTGAATATCCTTCCACCCTGGTACTACTATATCTTTGTACACTGGAACTGTTACCTTTTTCCAATCTGGAACTTTAACTTCCTTCCAAGCTGGTACTTTTATAGGCTTCCATTCTGGTTTATGTATCTTTTTCCAATCGGGTACTTTAATTTCTTTCCAAACTGGAATTTTAGTGGGCACCCAAACCGGCTTCCATATCTTTTTCCATGATGGTCTCCAAATTTGTTTCTTAGCAGGCTTCCAGATCTTTTTCCATCCTGGCTTCCATATTAGCTTTTTCTTCCAATAACCGGGATCATGGTGGTCGTGATGATCATGATGATCTTCATGGTGCTCTTCATGGTGATGCTCCTCGACATGTTGATGGTCATCTACATGATCATAGGGTTCGGTGTGATGGTCGTGATCGTGATGATCGTAGTGATCGTGGTGCTCGTGATCGTGATGATCGTTATCGATCACCTCGTGATGATCGCCGTGAGCATGGAGATCATCATGATCCTGGAAGGGATTGATAAGATCGTGTGGGGGTGCAGGATAATCGTACCCGACGCGCTTCTGTGCAGCATTTACATTCTGTTGTCTATTATCCAACTGCTGTTGTGTTTGTTGATTATGTTGTATCAATGCTTTGCCCGATATTAGAGCGATCTGTAGAATTACCGCGAGGGTAATCTGAAACAAATGAAACATGCTTTATGTAATTAACTTACTTAGTTAATAAAGGAAGCAGAAAACGAGTTCTCAAAAGACTTCAATATTATAAATAAACAACGCATAGCAATTAGATACAAACTTTAAAAACTCGCAGAGCGAATCGGAACAAAGTAATAAAATGCAAAAATACTAGCATAAAATAAAGTAGAGAATGTGAATTAGGATGAGTTACACAGTTATGGCTTTATTACGTCAATATGCAAAGATCATGGATAAGTAGTGCAGTAAACAACAATTTCACTCAATGTTGTTATATAAATTAACGCACTCGTATCATAGATCATTGCGTAATATTGTTTAGATTATGAAGTAAATTAAATATAAACATAAACACACTGTTGGTTATAAATATGATGTAATTTATCAAATCGCTTTAAAATTACAATAATTAAAGTGTCCGGACTTATTTTAGCATGTCTGCTTAAAAAGTGCTGTATTGATTCCAATAGATGTAAAATATCACATTCGAACAAATGCTATATAATATATAATGCTATATAAGCATGTAAAATTAATGATACCTATTGTGTAAACAGGATCTGGTTATGTCATAGGTATGACAATAAAATTATTTGAATTTGGTAAAGCAACCGCCGCTTGAATCACGGCTCATTTCGTAACAGTGCGACGTTTTGGAGACGGAAGGATATCGAATTCGTGACCAGGCAAGATGGTGAGAATTGGGTGAAAGTGCATCTCAGGTTTATTAGCGCAGTTCACACTTGACGCTAAATTCGATACAACACGGACGTTGTTATGCAACTCTTACGCAAACCTCGAACAGGACAGCGACAATGGGTCACTGTTGTACCATGATAGCCTTTTATGAATTAATTACATGGATATTATGTGTATCTGTTATGTGATTTATATTCTAACTAGCGATCCGGCCCGGCATAGCACAATCTAATAGGTCTACAAACCTTCGTTAAATAAATTGTGGAAATAACCGTGAAAACGGACCTTAAGCTTAGAAACAAACCGGCGAAGCGGACGACTTTGTATGCTACTTACGTAGTGACTAGGTTACAAAAGTACCATTGTCAAATGTTCCAACAAAATAATTTAGAATAACTACATAGGTAGAGGAAGTTAAAATCCTATAAACTATGACAATGTATAATTTCCCGTTTAAGTACCTTTATGTACCTTTTTACATTTTAACTGAGCTTGTTGGCTGGAAGATATAGCTTGTTGCTTTATTTCCGTGCTTATTACATAAAGTGATACCTCATCGCAAAGTGCAGATCAAAACTGAATCTCGCGTACTGCATATGTAATTATATTATTATTGTATAATGTCGGCGAAAATATGTCTAAAACTCGTCACAATTTCAAATTGACTCGTAAAAAAACGCAATGACTCTTCACGACGAATTTTGAATTAAAAACGATTTGTAAAGTCGCCATTGAATTTATCCATATATTGTGTCTGTTTGTAAATGCTTTCTCTATATTTGAGTCTACACACTACACACTACACATCACATATCTAATTAGGCAAAAATCATCAGCAAACTCTGCAAAACAATAGATAACATGTACTTAACCGAATCTTTTATTCAGAAATTAGAAATTTACATGCACTTTTTCAAGTCAATTTATACGTTAACGTTAGGTACCTACTATGCAACTAATGGTTCATTCATACTTGTCCAACTGATCTCTACAAATCTTCGATCTAATAGAACAAACAGTAGCGCGCACGCGACGTCCAAATTTTTAGTTACTTTTTAGTTATTTCAACTATATTGCACAAGAAAATATGACGACTTAATGCTGAAAGCATTAATAATAGTCAATCTTTGGGTCTTCAATTATCTTCAATTTCGCGTTACCCCGTAAAAATACCTCCATAAGTCTAAGTAAAAAATAGTTTTCGGTTATGGAGATATTTTATATAATGGTCATACTATATTGTAGTACGTGTATTTACCTACTAAATTATATATTTATTATGTAACTAGTCAAAAACTATAAATACGAAATAAATAGATCTCAATAATAAGTATGACAGTATGGTAGAAATCTCAGAACTCAAATTTTAGCTTGTATTTCGGATACTTATTCCAGAGATCAGAGAAATTATTTCAATGCTAACAATCTAATACGGACTTTTTATAGCCGATATGTATCTAATAGATACATACACTGAACGTGAGACAATAACCGGCACCTAGGTACCCAACAATTACAGCGATTGATGTCTTATAGTGTCTTTGGCATTGAGTAAAAACAGGCAATGCCATTGTTATTGCCAATAGCTGGTTAGCTAGGCCGCTGCCGGGATTTCTTCTTGTTATTCGACGCACCCGGAATCAACTAGATATCTCTAATTCAGCAAAAAACACAAGATTCGATAAAAGTTCCAGTAAGTACCTATATATATTTCAGGAATCGGGGGAACTCTTGATATAAGTAGGTACTGAAGTCTGTGGACGAACCTAATTATTATACCTACATCGCCTCCGCTTTCACAAATATAAGGAATCTAAATGTAGTAAATAATTGTTAGACGCTAAATATCGACATAAGTAGCTACCTACGTTGAAAAACACTATAAAAGATGGTAAAAACGATTCTTGAGAGCAAACTGTGAAGAAGCAACGCGTTGTTAACTCTCATAAAATAATATTAAGATACTTATTTAGTAATGTCACTTTACTAATAAGAATTATTATAATTGCTTGTTATATATAACTCTGAATTATTCTTTTAAATGTACCAGTGTTACACATTTATTTTTCTCTTTGTAAAAAGTGAGAGTTAAATATTTTATGATAAAAAAACCTGGACAAAACAAGTACCTACTCTTGAACCTCAATAATAACAATTTTAAAATTAATATTTCAAAATACTAATAAAATTATAATATAAGTATATTGAATAAAAAACACACTGGCAACGAATAGTAATAAAAAATCGCGACGATCCAAACCGAACAAACACAAACACAGTTTTTCACTTGTTACATCGCGAATTATATCACAAAGCATAATAGTAAAATCCGTCAGGAGTAGAATCAAACAAGACTGACCGCTTGGCTCCAGATCCCTCGCATGATGGGGCGGGGCGGCCGTTGCTCAAGCTGAGACGCCGGAACTGTTTTTACTCTATTAGTTTAGCGCCAGTTTCTCTTTATATATGAACCAGCCTACCCCATAGAGGAGGCGGTGGGGCACAGACCTTCACTTTTGTTTGCGGAACCCTTTGCTGAGAAGCTCGAGCCCCAGGAAGCGTGGGATGTTCGCGAAGCAAGTAAATTTTCTTATATAACTAATTAAGTATTCCTTTGTCCTTAAAAGGGTGTTATTAAAGAGTCAGTTTCAATTTGAACTAAATTAGCTTGTTAATGTTTTACTTATAATATGTTAGGGTTCCGGTTATCTATTGAGTTTATAAGTATTCTTCTGGAATTCGATATATATTGCAAATTATCGTCTCATCTTGAGTTTTTTGTTTTTTTTTGCGTTTAATAAGTACTTTTAAAGGTTTTTATGTTTATGGTTTGTCATTTGGCGATTTACCCAACCCTACCTCTACTAATTTGAAAATTCGCTTTGATGTCTGAAAAGCTAAGATAAATCTAAATATCACTGAAATTACAAAACAAATAACTTATATTAATTTTCGTAGATTTACAAACAGTCTGGTTTTTCTAACACAAAGGAAAAATATCTTTCGATCTTTTCAAAATTAGACTAAGTACACTCACTTAATCCAATTAAAGTAATGAACAGTAGCTATATATCCACATTCATAGCTTATTTTTTTAATATTTGCAAGGTTCGTACATGTGGACGACGAAACATGAAATTTAATAGTGTAACAAGCTTCGACCTATCATAGCAATATAAACATATTAGGATTTTTCCAATACAAAACTTTTACTTAATTAACTATAAGAATAAAAATAGAACTAAGAAACTATAACAATGAAAATAGTTCCAGTTATTTCCAAAAAATGCTAAAATTATAATTCTATACTTTGATTGTTGGACATACTTTATCCACCATCACCATAACAAATCGAATACTTATTAGATACATCCATGATCCAAAGCTAGCTAAAAAATTTAGGGAGGTATTTCTGCACACTACACACAGCTACGCAATCGATTCCTACTTTGTATGTACTAAAACGAAGTACTTTGCGCGATGTGGGCAAAATAGAATGAAAATATTCTGGGAAAAGCTTTCAGACCGGAGCGTGTATGAATAGATTAAAATCAACTGCATTTTATAATTTGAAGTGAAAATAGATTTTTTACTTTATATAGTTACTGGGAAACTATTTACTAGATATATTTAACCGATCGAGCGAAGCGAGCGAGAAGTTCATGGAACATCAAAATCGGTTTAGTCGTTTTTGAAATGTTGACAATTTTGTAAAAAAATATTGTTCGCGAGGTCTAAGTTCGCGACAAACAACTAGTTATATTTGTTTTGTTTTAATCTCCTATTATACTCATAAATAACTAGCAGCCCGTCCCAGCTTCGCTCAAGTAAAACCATAGTAAAACTGACACTGAAATCACCCTATAGATAAATTAAAAGAAAAAAGCTTCTTTTTAGTTTTTTTCTTTTAATTTATTTTTTAATTTTTAGTTATCATTGGCTAGGTTTCTGATTCTGTTCATCTCACTCAAGGTCGTTTGCCGATTAATTTCAAACAGTCTAGCACTTCTATAAGGAGACCTTCTAATGATTTTACCATTATATTATAGGAGAGCTACGGCCACGTATGCTTGACCAGCAGCAAAGAGCCTCTTTTTTACCTTTTTATTCTCAGACCTTTAATTCAATAGCCATACTATAAGAAAGCATAAAAAACTATACATACATACATACATCGACATACTGGATTAAGAGTGCTGTCCAGACTATTTTTCTAATTATTCTCGGCAAGCCCTTTATTTTGATACCCATATTTCAGAAGTGCATAAAAAATTACTATTCCGATATCTTGTTATTCCGTCATATTGGATTTAGAATGACGTCACATTCTTTTTTCACTTACTCTAAGTCCTTTCATTTAATACCCATACAGTAGAAGTGCTTAAAAATAACTATTACGCCATCTTGGATGTTCCGTCACATTGGATTTATAATGACGTCACATTATTTTTCGAGTTAGGTACTCTCAGATTTAATTCAAAATAATAGAAGTTCAGGTTTCGAACCATCAACATCCGATTACCGCTAAGCTGTCTACTAATATCTTTAGTCAACGAAATTTTGAATGGGATTATTCGTTATTTCTTTTTATCCTCATTTCAATACCGTAAAGGTCAAAGGTAAAAAAAGGTCAAGAAATCCTGAAACACGTGTTTCATTGTCATTTCATTTTTGTTGCATAGCATTTATGCCAAGTTTCAAGTAGGTAGATCAAAAGATTTTCCTTATTTTTAATACAAACTTTAATCCCCATTTTTACCCCTTCAGGGTAGATATAGTAATTTTGAAAATTCCATTTTTATCTAAGGACAACGTAATAACCTAAAGCTACTGCCTAAATTTCGCGTTTCTAGCTTCAATGGTTTAGGCTGGGCGTTGATTAGTAAAAATGCTTGTTCTTATATATATATATATATATATATATATATATATATATAGATAATACCTATATTATGCTGAATTTTGTCCACCTCAAACTGGGTAAATATGTATTCCTTAGCTAGATTAAAATGTAGAATCTATATAAATTGAACTTTATTTAGCTAATATATGTATATAGTATATACACGTATGTGTTTAGCTAATATATAAGCGAATTGACATAAAATTGTTTTATATATGTTTAAATTTTGTACAAAAATACACATAACTATTATAAAGAAATATGTCAGTTACATTATAACATCAAAAACTAAAGCTAAATACTTTTTATGAATTTAGATGTTATGATTTACTTTGAATAGGTACTAGCTGATGCCCGCGACTTCGTTCGTGTGGCGGCATAATTTTTCGTAAGGAGTCAAAATTATTAGAGAAATTTAACAGTACAGACAAAGCGTAACGATACCTATACAGAAGATGCTCATACAACTGAAATATATATATATTTCATTAATTTTAGGTTATATAACCTAAAATTTAGCAGGCCCATGGTGACTTCTTCTTCTTCTTCGATTTTTATATATCAACAGGCAGTGCTCATCAAGTTGTTCAACTTTGGTTAAGGCGTTATTTCTATATTAGGAAATATAGAAATAACTCCTTAACCAAAGTTATAGTTTCGCTGGATCATCATGGGTCTCCATCAGGTGTTCTAAATCTTCAATTTTTATACCTCAACAGAAAATGCTCATCAGGCTGAACCACTTTTATTGCCTGTAGTTTAGCTGTGCCATCTTCGGTTTGCATAAGGTATTCCAGATCTTCAATTTTTATATCTCAACATAATTTTATGTTTTTATTGCTCATCATACTAATCTTTTGTTAAGGCGTAATTTCCCTATTTCCTATAGTTTAGTTGGACCATCATTGTTCTCCATCAGGTGTTCCAGTTTTCAAAATCATTTATACCCTATATTTTGCCCAGGCTTAATAGCAATATAACAAAAAAAGTTTTATTCAAATCCGTCCAGTAGTTCCGAAGATTAGCGTGTACAAACCGACAAACAGACAGACATACAGACAGAGGTTTTTTTTTTCAAATTCTTTCTGTGTTACTATGACTCTATCGCCTAATTTTGTTTTTATGTAAATATATTGAATGCACAGGAATTATTTTTCTAGGAATTATTTTATTATACGTATATTGATAATTTTGTTTTTATGTAAATATATTAAATATACAGTACTTTTTTTCTACTGTTTTGTTATATGTTTATTGGTTATAAACCGAACCTAAATAAATTAATTTTAAAAAATCAGCATCGGAGCGTTCTTTCGGTAAAGAAGAATCAGTCGGGTATTTTTTTTTTCTCATCAACAAAAATTAAAAGAAAAATAACCGGACTTAATGCCTTTGGTATGACTAAGGATAGATAGTTGGTCGTGTACCGAGTTACTGTACCAGCTTTGTGATAAAGCCTATTCACATGGCGTCCATCCAGTGCAAAGCGAATCGACGAGACAACACGCCTACTGCAGCGTCGGGTAGGGTTGCCAAATGATCGGGATTCGACAGGATTATTCCTCACATTTCAACATTTCATGATAGCTACAGTGTAAATGTACCTATTGAAAAATTAAAACTTTAATTTTACGGTTTAAAAATAACTTCAATCAAACATGATGAAGTGGTAAAAATGTTGATATAAACTTATTAACTTTTAATGGATACTTTTAAAAAATAAATGTTTCTCCCGATCCAATCTCAAAATCACAACTTATTAACGTTTCGGTCAGATATTTGGGTCGTAATATCTCTTTTGGCAACCCTAACTGCAGCGCAAAAGTAAATTAATCCTGCCAAAAGTTTAATCAAAGTGCTTTGTGAACGGAACCTGTAACCGGGCTTCGTTCGGATTTAATTACAGCCGAATAGGTAGTCTGCACAATCTGTGGTAAACTACTGTGTATTCAGTGAGTAGATAATTATTTAAATTGCTAAAAGCGAAACAAATTGTTTACTGGTCAAAGCTGCATTATGAGTTTCGTTTTCGAACGACTTCAGTTTTATCTGCATTGAGGAATTTCACATTCGTCGTAATTAATTCGTTCGTCGTCTTAGGTCTGCGTTAGGTGTACAATATTTCCTATAGTTTAGCTGTGTTGTTCAACTAACATTGTTCTCCATCAGGTGTTCCAGATTTCAAAATAATTTATACCCTATATGTTGCCTAGTCTTAATAGCTATACAACAAAAAAAGTTTCATTCCAATCTGTTCAGTAGATCCGGAGAATAGCGTGTACAAATAGACAAACAGACAGACTTTTTTTCTACTACTGTTTCTACATCGCGCTATATATATATTTTTAATTATATTAAATGTACACAACTTTTTTACTGTTTTATTATTAAAGTATTGATAATATTACATATACACTAATATTTTAGTCGAGATTATTAGTTTTGAATTATATGTATAAGATATTTAATAACTATTATTATTTATTTTACGGTTGTTAAATCAAATACATATAAATATTATAAGCATTAAATAAAGAAAGTTTCATCGTTGTATTGAATTTGAATGTTTTATGGAATTAATTATAATATGCTGTAGGTTACTGTCGCGTCGTCGCGATGTACTTATATAAATAGCATGGCACACTGACTAAGTTTAAACTAAGCATATTTACAAAGCTTAGAAATATATAACTATTTTACCAACTGTTGCAAATCTATGTTATCAACGGAAAAATAAGTTTTGTGTAACTGTGATAGGTAACTCATAGTTTTATAAAAACTTTAGAAGTTACTGTATTCTATCTGGGCATCTCAATGTTCCTCTTTATTTTACCTTCTACAATGTATCCCTCTTTCTCTCATATAAGCGTTCTCTCAGTTTTTTTTTGTCTATTAACTGTGTAATATTCGGATAAGAATGTAATATTATATAATTTTGTAGTCGCACGCTGCTCTTCTGCTACTGTATACAGTAGCAGCATGTGTCCACTTCATCTTTCATGAAAATTGACTCTTAGCTTCCGTTTATCTTCTTCAGTCTAGATACCATGTGGTGTATAAATTTCAGGAACGTTTTGGTAGTTTCTTCGTATTGAATAGTCTGTAGAAGAAAAAAATTATTTTGTTTTGTTCGTACTCTCGGTTTCCCTCTGCGAGCCTAGGGTCTTTCTTCCTAAATTTGTTTTTCCAAATACCTTGTCTGTACAAAATGAATTTTCTGTCACGGTTTTAATAAATTGTATAATAAATTTCCCTGTTATAAAAGATTAATCTACGCTAAGGAATTTCATTACAATAAGTACTGTCTAGATGAAGCATTATAAGCACAAAGCTAGACTCCAACAATGAAATAGTTCCACCTCTAACTGTTATTACATTTTATTGATTTCATGATTGAATTCTTAAGGGTTTATTGAAGTTATAGTAATGATTAAAATATAAGAAATTGGATAAAAAAATGGCACCATGTGGGCCATAAAGAAGTAAATAAAATACCTACTTAAGGAATGTACGTAAAAAAATGTATAATACTTGTCAATTCAATCATTTAGTAACACAACATATTGAAACTAACTGCCAACGGGCACCGCATTGCATGCATCGAGAAAGCTGCTCTTTGACCCTGGGTAATCGGCGCATTTTCCATCGGAATCGGAAGCAACACAAACATGACCTCTGACTCTGCATCCACTGAGACTGGGAGACGATGTCATGTTTATTTGGTTACATCTACTCATCTGAGATGATACTCATCTGAGTAAATATTACTGCTCTGCCCTGTCTCTGAGAACAGCTTGTTATCGAACACTAAATAACTTTGAACTACTTCAGTAACAACTCGAGCAAGAATCCAATCCTCTGCCTAAGTAAGTACAGTGTTCTATCGAAACCATGTCGCACGACCAATTGTCGTGCACTATTTCGGCCATTCAAACTATTTATTATTATGCATGTTCTATGAATAGTTTATTCAGTACAGTCACTTGCTGTGTCCGTGATCCAATGGATTATGTAAGTGTCCTTGTGGCCGAAGCCGAGAATTCGAGTCAGATCCCACGGTAAGAATCTTGGTATTATAATTATTCTCCCATTGCATGCGAAGGTCAAGCTATCTCCATCATGGTGAATAATCATTTTATAAATATTTTTTGTAATTGTTCCTCATGAGAATATTATCATATTGATATTAATAAATTATAAACCCACTCGGACTAACCCTAGCTTCTATACTATTACACAATGCAATTGTATAAAATAAACACTGTACCGCCATACAGTAAATATGCACTAAGTCTTTTACCGGTGTAAGCAACAAATCGAAATATTATGCAAAACGTAAGCAACCGATGTAAGTTTCACTTCTTCAGGTTGCCTATAGTAAAACCCACATACACAGGTGCAAATTAATACCAACTGTCATGTTATGTTACATGACGAGCAGTTTCAGCAACCACATGAGTTTACACACATATTTTGTACTTACTGATTACCAGCTCTCCGCTTTCTTGAGTGTATAAGTGTGGTAATTAATTTCCATAGAAATCCGTAAAGAACAGATTTTGCATGAAAAAGTTTTCTGTCACTCTCTACGCAAAGCCTGATTAACCAAATACACTTCCTCATTTAGTAAAAATTATACCAAATACTTTTTAACACGTTATTATCTACGTTAGTAGTTTACGTTTTAAAGTATTTTGATGAATAGTGACAAAACTACTATTTAAAGTGTCGAGTACCTGCCAATATAGTATGTCAAAAAAAAAACTATTCATGTGAATATCAAATAAAATCGAACTTGTTCTCTTCTAAGGCTACCTTCCAGAACTATCCTCTGGTGTCGTAAAAAAATTTATAGCATTCATATTGTGTTAGTACTTAGCTAGGTTTTATTAGGTTCACACTAATTACAAACAGATATCATCGCGAGAAGTGAGTTCTCATCTTGTGATAATATTTCAAGAAATTATAGTTATACTATACATATTTTTCAAAATAAATAATTAATCACAAAATTTTACGATAAATAAAACCGAATGATGCTAAAATAACTACTTAAAGTATAGTTAGCCTAGCTAAAAGTGGGTAAATTACCTCAGTATATATATGTACTAAAATTTAAAGTAATTGCGGAAAATATCTTATAAGTGAAGTTATAAGTATACGGATATTCCAGAAGCGTAAAGATTTTCTAAAATGTATTTTTAAAATTCAATCACTTTTACAAAGCATCCCAATAGATTGTGTATAGTGTATGAACGGATAATTACACCCATTAGGTATACTATTGAGAAAGCTACATATCAAGTTGATACCTTGTCCATTTTCGTATACTAAGAGATTAAATAATTCCACATAGGAAGTAAGTAAATTTTCTTGTGACTTGTTAGTCCATCGGTAAACAGGAAAGCGAAGTTGCCGCGGTGTTTCGCAGCTATAAATGTGACAAGTTCTCGAATAGGATCAGGAAGTCTTGCCCAGGAAAGTTCCACCTTCGTCAGTCGAGTGCTGAATGGAAATAGACATTATATAATAGTATACACCTAAGTTCAATCTTATACACTGAAGTTGCGTCCAGATAACTCTTAGGGCGAGTTGCACTGCACGGTCAACTTTAATGTTAACGTGCGCAAATTATGCAACTTTTGTGGCTTGCGCTAAATACCAACGTCTAATTTGACGGCGCATCTCACCCTAGTCATTTTCCAGTCTACCTACAGCATACACCAACGTTTCTGTCTCGGTCGGACTTATTAGGTAATAACAATATGTCTAAATATGTAGTTATGTAGTAAAAAATATATTTTTGGTGTCTTTGATAAAAAACTTTTTTAAAATCAATAAAATTATTTTACTTGTGAGATCGGACTTAGAACAATAAAATCTCTAATAGGATTAGGTATACAATTTGTCAATGTCAGTTATAAGTATGTTAGATACGAAATTGCACACATATAGTTCACTATATGCGTGCACTATGTGCAGTGCGGGTGACCAGACCAAGCGCGGAAGAGGTCCCTCGCGCCAAAACCCGTCCCGGACGCTTTCTCGTGATCTCGTCCTACACCCACCTCACTCGAGCGGTTTAGCGAACTCTTACGCAACACTGCGCCGGATCGCGTAAACAAAAGTAGTGCGCTCTGTGTATTGTCTTTTGTTCTGGAATGGATAAATGCGAAAGTTCGCTCACTCTTTATAGTAAAAAGCTGTTATTATCTTATCTTGTGAGTAATGTTTGTGTCTTTCATAGCTGTTCAATAGTCATTCTTTATGTTATTTTATATGCAGGTTCCTATAAAGATGCATAGTTTTTTTCATTCTTAATTGGAAGTGAAAGACATATCGCATGCAAATTTAGGCGACTTAAATACAGTGTTAGTGAAAATATACTCGAAATTTTTTGAATATATATTAAATATTTTTGTTTTTACATTCAGATAATACTAATTTGCCTACCTACGTATTTATGAGTATAAAACTTTTGAGCCGGATATATGTGACACATAAGACAACAGGAACACCTTAAAATAAAGTTGGTTGCCAAACACATGTTTATAGGAGTTGTTTGAAGAACCCACTGTTGGACACTTGTCAATGATCACGTCCACTTGGCGACGCAACCGCACGCACATCATGTCCGATTGTCTTCGTCATATCATACGCGACCAGATCATGTCACACGATGACCCATTGAGCTCGATTTGCTTAACTTCGACTCACTGTCCTGCACCTGCACTGTGCGGTATGAATGACACACATTTCGTGCATGACGTGACGTGAACAGTAACACGATTACCTTTGAGGAGTTTTAGGGACTGATGTTGTCACCTTTTTTGGTTACGTAAGTAATTTGGTTACAGTTTCAACCATCATCAAAAGAGACTATCATCAAGAGAGAGGTTTCCTCACTATGTCCTTTACCGGAAGCAAGTATCAGTCTATGAAATGTTATATACTTGAGTAAGATTGAGGAAGATATACAAACACTTGTGACACGAGTAATAGGATTCAAATCTTTTGATCATATAAACGATAACGATACAAACAGCTGACGATATTGACCACATGACCAACGCCGCCTCATGTTTAAACTGAATAAATAAAACAACTACCTACTTATCTGCTCAAGTAATCAAAAATTATGAACTTCCGTACAAGCCCTCAGGACAATTGTTATATAAGATAAAAATGTATTACTTACCCTGCCTGACAAGATCAAGCATTTATAAAAGACCCAAATTTATATTATATAAGTTTAACTAGTGTAGAACCGGTTTAAAATTTAAAACCATAATGTGTAACCAGAGCACCAAAGAAAGTTGGGGTATGTTGCTATGTTGCTAAGTACGGTTAAGCATACGGCCAATTCCGGTTCTTACTCTTGTATTGTGCAGACTGTACCCATAGTTGCTAAAGAACTCAAAATTTTCTCAAATTGACACTCAAATATGTATTTTTTTATAGTTTAATAGGCAAACGAGTATGCAGTTCGCCTGATGGTTAGCAAACACCGGATGGTCATGGTCACTGGCCTAATATGTGCGACTTTTTGAGAAATCGATAGATTATTTTCTTGAAAGCCCCCAAAAGAAATATTAAAATTGTAAAGGAACAGTGCTGAGGGAAGTTTATTTCAGTTTTTTATAATTATAGTATTGTATAAAACTATACAACTATTATTATTTACAAATCACAGCTTATTATACAACTACTATTATTACAAATCACAGCTTATTAGGAGGCAGACAAAGCCAAAAACCTTGAATAACAATAAAAATATATATTTCATAATTCAAGAAGATAATTCTCTACTTCATTCATATGCATTCCTACAATTTGTGTGGTCAGATTACGCGTTTATTTTAGGAAAACAAGCAACTTTCACCTTCCTTAATTTGGTATAAGTAAGATATAAGTACATATTGGTAGATATAAGTTCAGTAAGATATAAGTACATATTGGTCATTGAAATAATATAAGTTCTTATATTTATTACAATCTATGTAAACAGATACAGATTCTGGAAAGATAAAAATAACGGTCAGTAGGTAACTATGTAGGTCTGCAGCTATATCATAAAAATAACATCAAACATCATACTCGTATGTAACGCAATCATACAGATTAGTTACTACGCTAAATGACCGTAATTTTTTGTATTTTTACTCTGTTAAACGGGCAATTGCCCTTTTTATATTAGGTAGTCACTTATGTAATACGATTGTTACTAGAACACGTCTGATAAGGAAATCATTTTTCGTCTTCGTCAGGAATCTTCTTAATTTTTAGACGTAAGCCACATAAAACTACTTATTAATTAATTGTAAGTATGTAGGTAATAGTTGTATCTAAATCCATTCTGTTAGCCTATGTTTAGCTTAAAGGGACACACAGAAAGCGGGACGCGACTTTGAGGTACATTAGGTACGTAGGTAGTGATGATGGGTCTCTTTCATATTTTTTGAGGAGTTTATGTTTCTCTGTTTGTAAGCGCAACACACAAAATATACTTAATGATGAATTGCACTTAGGTGCTTAGAGTGTCTTCCCCTAAATCCACTACTAAAGGAAAGAAATAATGCAGGGAAATAAAAATGTATGAATGTTTTTTCGCAATTTTTAATATTGTGTTATCGATTAAAAATGGAAGTTTTGAGAGTGTCCGACTTATCTTTATTATCATCATAACTTATTATCATCTTTTTTGTGGACATAATACGGCACCACCGTCCCAATTCACCATCATCTTGTGAATTCGTTCCTGCCTGGGAAGTTTTGTAGATTTCAAATCAATTTAAATAAAATATAGGTTTATCTGTGATCTATAGATACTTATTATTATCTAGTAGTAGAAAACGTAGGGTAAACCGTTTCGGGGATATTTGCATATTTATTCAAATTTAAAAATAAAATAATTATAATATTTTTTATAATACCCAGAGACGATATCGTAGGTTTTGATCCGCTTCGAGAAACATGACTTGGAAGTAGAAATAAATAAAATTTGAATTTTTCGCACAGTTTAGTCAACTTCAAGGCCGAGTGGTTTATATATAACTAACTAGCTTCTCTCCGGGGCTTCGCTCCCGTGGTATGGGCGATGCTAGATAGGCAGTTTGCTCATTAGACGTTTCGCTTTGTTGGACGTATTACTACTTAGACTTTCTGATCGGCTGGGTTCTAAATACGTACCAAATTTCTTAACAATCCGTCCAGTAGTTTTTGCGTGAAAGAATTACAAACATACATACACACATCCTCATAAATAAACATTCGTATTTACAATATTAGTATTGTTGATGATTTTCGTAAGGACTTATAATTAGGACTCCTGGCTCTCACGCTAAACATGAATCTAACGCGAAACAAAATTAAATCGACAATTGCCAGTTGCTGTCATTAAAAAAAATATTAATTGAATACCTACTATTATATTACTGAATTCATATTTTTACTTCAGACGAATATGGTGCTAGATGACGCTAGAGCGTATGCGTTATGTGACGCTATTATTTCATATAAGTAGTAATCTATCATGCTTTCACTAGCGTCATAGGTCCCAAGATGTAATAATTAACTTGCATTTACCACTTTCCATTTAAAATCTTCAAATTAAACAATTACCCCGATATTCTTCAAATAGTTAAAGCTAACTGCTAAAATAAGTTCCTGTCTTGTTACTATCGCATTTTATAATATTTGCCATTCTCTATTGAAGGAGACAAAACATACTTAGGTACAAGCAGCTTTGCTAAAAATGTACGTATGTTTATATAATAAAATGTTTTAGCTTTTATATTAATATCAGAGAGATATTTCTTCAATTTATATTCCCTGCCATATAAAAAAAACATACCTACCCTTAAGCTGAAGTATTTTCTATCTCTTTCCATGAATTTCAAATATTATAATATAAGTGTGACAGCAAAATATGCTTTAAGTTTTATATTAAAAATCGTCGTACCTATTTATAGTCACTTCGGTATCCGTATGTCAGCCTCAGCAATAACCAATTTTACAAAGATTGTAGTTTGCTTAGTTTTATGACAATCTTTATTTGACATGGCGTTTATGAATGATTGTGGAATATTTAACGTAACTCACATACAAAGGCAAAGATTTTGGATAAGTTATCAAAAATCTTTGTCACATACATTCTTATATCAAATGTTTATTAGGAACAACCATAGATTTATGAAGGGCCCCGCTAGCGGAAAAGAAAAGGAAAATGTAGGTAACACAACTCACGAATACCTACTTCACGGAATAATAAACAACCTACCTATATAGACAAAGTGGCACCTGTCTGTCATATTTTTAATGCCTACCGATACTAGGCATTCCCTTTTCTTGCGTAATCGAAACGGTAGTTAGAATATGTTTTTATTTAAAGTTACATACTCTTTTTATCTTTAGTCTTCATTTGCTTAAAACGGTTCAAAATGTTTATTGGGTACTTAGTAGAGGTAAATAATGTCGGATTTGGAGTTAACATGTCACTGTCACTGTCTTTCTGGCATAAACATGTATATAGTGCCTTATATATAATATTATACATGTATTGTAATAGTAAACATTATACATGCATTGGAGTTCCTTCTGGTTAAATAATGCACATAAAGAGAAACATTTTTCAAAGATTCAACCTGACATTCCTCTCATACCCTGGTTCAATAAATACCGCTCAATCCATAAACACGCCACTTCTACTATTATTAAACTCCGCACAGGTCATGCATGCTCCCCGGTATTCCTAGCTAAAATAAGAATTAATGATAACTCGCTATGTGAATGCGGCCTAGGCTAAGGTACAACTGATTAAAAATTTTTTGAATGCAATGCAATGAATCAAAATTTTCCCTATGTCTATACGACTTGCTTCCCCCTATGTCCCAAGACCTGCAAATATGCAATTTCTATTAACATTAGTTTTCGCCCCGTTTATAATTATATTGGCAAAATTTATACAAAATAATAATATCTACTTATAATTTTTGTTTATTCTACCCTTTATGTATAATATATTTATATACTTTTATATTTTAGGTTACACACTGAACCGTGTTTCATATATCATTATAACATATTATAACCTTGACGTTGGCAAAATCATCGTTTTGGCGAACGATGGAGCCATGAAATTAAAAAAAAAATGTAGTGCAATGTGTCAGCCCATAACCAAAATCTTGGGTTTTCAGCCCAGCCAGTCAGCCGTGTAGCTAAAATGTAAACAAAATAATTCATGAATTTAAAATTGAATAGGTAGGCGTGGCTATATATTATTCTTATTCTTAAGTCGTTCTTTGATTCTTAATTAGAACTTTGATAATGTAAGTTTTATTTATTGTGATGTTACGCTGTTTTTAAATAAAGTTTTCCTATATTTTTGCTACTGATTTAATAAAGTAACCTGTAAACTAAATGAATTTAATTTTAGGAAAGGCAGCTTAGATACTATATAATAGGTAATGTTATAAAATCATGGCATCCAAGGGAGCAGTAGTAGCAGATCTATTTAGAAAAGCGATTGCTACCACAAAATGCTTTGATCAGAATCTTCGTAAGGTACTCATCAACTGCCGTGTTATGTAATCAAAATTTCATTTGCTTATATTGTACTGTATATATTCTGTCCTAGATGTTTTAATACAGCCAGATATTAAGTTAGATAAAAGTACTACTTTAAATTATACTTTCTGCTTTATACATCTTACAGCTAAAATTGGTGGCTTGTGGAGATGGACGTATGGTGACAGAATTCCAAGTGGGACCTGAACATCTTAACCAGAGAGGCACACTGCATGGTGCTTTTATAGCTCATCTTGTTGATGCTATTTCGACTTATGCATTAACAACAAATGAAAAAGTTGATACACGAGGAGTTTCTATTGATCTCAGTGTAAGGTAATGAACAACTGAACTTTATTAGTAAATATGTTTTGGAAATTATTATTAAGTGATTTTTACAAATCACTCAAAGGCAGACTATAAAATAATGTTCTGGTGTTGAGTTCAATTGTCAGTTTCTCTCACATCATCACATATTACATTTGGGACTGTGACACCATAAACCTAGGGGTCTGTCTAACAAAAAATCATTCAGGTGTATGTTTATAACCTGCTGAGAATGCTATTTATTAGCACAATATGTTGTAAAACAGTATATTTTGTTACATAATATAATATGTTATAGAGTTGTAATATATCTGAATATTTCACTTGCATTACATGAGATAAAGTGGTATTTTATTTGCAATGTAAGAGAAACCTGCTATTATTTAAAGATAAGGGCTTCATTTTCTTAAAATGGTGTATTATTTTTCCAGCTTCCTTACTGCAGCTAGAGAAGGTGATAATATAGAAGTAGAAGCTGTCACAAAGAAAACAGGCAAGAAGATAGCTTTCTTAGAAGTACAAGTGAGGAACAAGGACAAAAATCAAATTTTAGCTATAGGTAGGCATACTAAATATATAGGAGTGTAGAAATCCACAGTAGTTTGAGTGCTTCATAATTTTAAGTGTATTTATTTTGTAGATCAGTATAATATTATTTATTAGCATTGATTGAAAACAAGGTAATAAATAAAATTCATGTTGTATTTTTCTCCTTTATTTGACACCAATAAGTGAAATACATTGAGATTGGTTTTTAAAAATAGATTTATTCAATACTGACATTAAAAGATCGGTCATCAGAAAGAGTTGTACTGTACAGCACATTATCTTAATCAGAATCTTTTCAAACTCACAGATATTACTACAAGATCCTGGTGGAATAACTTGAGATACAGTCGACTGTACATTACATTCTCTTTGTTTGAATAGGATAATATATATATAAAGTAAAATATTATTCAAGGCCTTGAATTGCTTGCATAGATTTGTCTTTATCGCCAGAATTAACAAGTTGTAAAGATCATGTGTACAATATGGAATTTCACACAAAAAAATCTGTAGGGCTTGAGTTAATTAGGTAACAAGCCCTTTCTGAGTTGATGTTGGTGTTATGACTGTTACAATGCCGTTTACGTGGTACAGATTAGGTATGAAATTAAGTATCGGCAATTTAAAATTATTACTTTTTTCTTATTACTTTATAAATTATTACTTAATAAGATAATATTAATGTCAATCCATAACAATAATAACATAGACTAGTTGACCGCAGCATCGCCTACCACACTTTGATGATGTTTGACTCCGTGACGTGTCATTAAATATCTAAATCTATTCTAAAAGCCCAGTGGCCAAGCCCTGATTATTGAATTGTAGTGATTTATCATGTATAGATAGTTGAGAGCTGACTCGAGCAAAATCTGTATAAAAACAAAAGGTTTAAAAAGTCCAGTCTTGTAGTAGAAAGCTAACATGAAAGAACAACAGTTTACAATGATTTTACGTCACAAAAAATACTACAACGGAATACTAAAAATACAACAAGAGGCATAGGTATAATAGAGATATAAGTTATGTTATGCAGTTACATCAATTAATGAATAAGATCCAGGTCGACATTGTGTGGTACAGCACTCAGGTATAAATTTATATAGATAACTCAAATACTACCTACCTATGTGTTCTTCGTGTCTTAAACTCTTAACTAAATATCCTGTCCGATGAATGATTCGTACGAATTAATTGTGATTTTTAGGTTAAATGATCCTACTACGCTACGTGATAGTAGCATAGGTAACCAAAAATTTACAAGTTTCAAACCGATTCTAGGACACCGATGCCACCCAACATTAAATGTCGCCTGTGTAGTCACAGGTATCAAAAAGTCAGCACGCTTGGCAATGCAAATATTGATACTTGTGTTATCTATGTGAATCTATCCTAGCCGATCTCTAACGTCAGTTTTGTTACTAAATCTTTATACCTACATCTATTATACATTAATATGTAAAATACATTGATATAGGTTTAATGATGCTTATGAGCTAGACTAGATGCTTAATATATTATATTGACTATAAATGGACAACAATTCTTTATTATTGTAAGTGCCCTATCAAAAACATGATCGAAAATTAAAGAACCAATCTATATTTTAAACTATAACTAATATTT
Source organism: Plodia interpunctella (assembly GCF_027563975.2). Classification (NCBI taxonomy): domain Eukaryota; kingdom Metazoa; phylum Arthropoda; class Insecta; order Lepidoptera; family Pyralidae; genus Plodia; species Plodia interpunctella. Next base: position 7,843,570 of record NC_071324.2, on the reverse strand, counting down.
TAATTTGAATCCAGGATTAATATCTAGTACAGGAAAAAAACTTTGTTTTATTGTATCATCCGTGAAAACGAGCAATACGAGTAATATTATTAAAATAAAAGAAAAAAATTCCGACATAACGCTCTGACTTATATTAATGGGAATAAGTCGACATATAATAGTCATGTACGGACGGACAGACAAACATGACGAATCTAATGAAACTAAATGGAATATAAAATGAAATATTGTCAATTCTAGTTAAATAAATAAATAAATATATCCGGACAAATCACACAGATTAAGCTAGCCCCAAAGTAAGTTCGAGACTTGTGTTATGGGATACTAACTCAACGATACTATATTTTATAACATATACATATATAGATAAACACCCAAGACCCGGGCCAATCAGAAAAAGATCATTTTCCATCATGACTTTACCAAGAACTTTACCACTGCGCCACCGAGGTCGTCAAATATATATAGTAGTTAATCATTATAATGAAAATAGTTGTACATAAGTTAGAGAAAAAATATTTTATTATTTATTATATATATTTATTTAAAAAATATTAAAAAATTAAAGAAAAATATATAAAATCTGACGACAGTACACGTGTAAAAAAACATTCGAAAACAAGATGAATTAATTGTAATGAAATGAGTAAGTACCACAAAGTTAATGTCTGATTAACATAACACATTCTTATATTTTATTACACTCGATAATAGTAAATCTTATATTTATGTCTAATTAATCATCCCCTGCGTCACACTGGAAAACAGTCCATTGTAACACTCTCTTCGCACGGGAGGATTGCTTGTTCCTCCTCATCCTTGCTCGCATTTGGCTGGTAATCGCAGTATATCCTGAACCCGAAATGGCCCTCGTGGATCTAACACGTTTGGTACTCTGCCGAACCGGGGTGTATCGATCCTAAGATTATAAAATCGCGTAAATTAGATGCTTAATCACGAACTATGCCTATACAACAGAATATTGGAATAAATGTATGTGTTAGTAAAATAAATCATAACACTATATGTTAGTTTGATAATCATAATTTAAACTTGAGACTCAACCTGTCACGATGGTACTGATGTCGGTCGCATGTTGAGTGTCCCTCAAAATATGAGATGAAAACAGAATTTTTATTCAAATATTTTTTTTTAATTCACGGTCATTTAGGTAGGTACGTAATTATTTAATACTTAGGTTAGCTAAAAATATTCCCTATACCTATTTATATTAGTGAAATGGTTTTGGCTGCTAAAGTGGCCGCGAACGAAGGAAAAGTCAAAACCACAGGTCAAAACTTCTGCCTTCGTTCGCGTCCACTATAGCAGCCAAAATTTGACATTGTATTATATTATATATGAGTCTCAAAATTGAAATGCAGATAATAAACAAAATGTATTAGCAAAAATTTGCACAAATAAGTACAATGGAAAGTAAAAACTGTGTTCTTCATTTTGTATAGATTTCTTTAGAATTTAAAACTTAGTTACACTTTGATTTCTGAAAACGCAGGCGCAGTTTTTTCATTTTTAGGAAAATGTAAAGGTACGTCGCAAAACTGACTTGCTACAACTGATTATTTGACTGAGTAAATCAACCCGTATTAAGTACATACTATTTATATTATAGCAATGTAGACTAGAAACTTTGCCTTTATTTACTACAACGTTATAAGAATAATAAGTAATTAAATATAAGAGATATATTTTAATTAATGTTTTACTAAAAATAATATTGAGAACCAAGCATATACCACGATTTGTAACGTAACCTTGATTTTTTTGTGAGTTTTTTTTATTATTATTACATTATAGCGGCAGTCATATCAGTATACTTTACTGAGTATATAGACACACAGTAACACATATCACAACATTTAAGAATTTATCCAGTACTGTAAGACAGAGATAACATATCTATTTTGGCAGATATGTCGGCCTAATTGTTTACCCAAGACACGTTTGCTCTAGTGACTCAAGTCGTTCCTTTAGCATCTCAACAGTTTTCATGAGGTCTGTCTGGGAGTCTACTATTTGATTAAGCCGATTATCTTCCAATGTATCAGCGACATTTCTTCGTGCACGGCGGGCTGTTGGTTCAGTTCTGTCATCACCACAACTCTCACAGTCTACCCAATACCGAAGCTCAATTGAAGACAAATCATCGCAAGATATCATCCCGTCCTGGGCATCAGGTAATATGAAAACATTTTCTCCAATCGTATCAATGTTGTCCCCGTTGTCACACAAAATACGGGCCAGGCTTGTTTGTTTAATCTGCTCTAGTTGCTCGTGTTTAAACATCGTGGGATTTTCGTACCAAAATCTGTCACCATCTCTTAAACGTCTAAACTGCTCAATTAAAATGCAACGAAACAATGGGCCTACTTTCCCTCCTTCCACTTGGTCCTCTAATACGCCGCCGACCCACACATCAATGTTATCAACTGTGCCATAAAGATTCTGCAACTTGTCCCGTACGTCTTTATCCGATATTTCGTTTTTCAAATCATCAAAACTGTTAACTTCGGTCATATTACAAAATTGTCTCCATTTTGTATAAGGCGGAATACCATGATCACGTCCCCGTTGAATGTTAATTGCAGCTAAATCCAATGCTACAGCGTGGGCATTATAAAAGAGTTTCTCTGTTAGCTCGGAATTAAGGTTTTGTGTTGGTGTCTTCAGTTTTGCTGGAGTTATAAACATGCCCCTAAGAAGAGGATCAGTACCTCCTTCGTCTACCAACCTCCAGGGCGAAAAGAAAGCGTGGCGCAGAAGTAAGTGACCTTGTGGAATTGTTTCAAAATTTTCGTCGTAACGGTGAAGTACCGGATTGATCATTGTATGTCCGAACCGTAATGCAGCAGTTGCAAACACATTAGAAATAGAAGGATTTAAGTTCGCATTATATCCTTTATAATCTCCTAATTGTTTACGTCCTTCAGGGCCAATAACGAGGGGCAACCAGTCTTCATACGTTATCAATTGAATTTCAGCACCAACAATTTTTCTGGCCTCTTGGTATACCCTGTCACCATCCCAGAATGGATTTAGAGATTTCAGTTGACTAGCGAGTCGATTATGTTCTCTCATAAAAATAGTATGCATGGCTGCTAGGCCAATTTGTTCATTAGCGCGGATATCACCAGCAACGAAACAAGCTCGTGTGCTTTCTTCCAAATTTCGCCTGCAATCCATTCCATTTATGCCGGTTGTTGGTAATAGTGGTTTTTTCCCTGGAAAAGTAGCCCCTACTCGTAATAACCCATTTTCGTTAGTCAAATCACGTAAGTCTTCAGCTACTGTCTTTTCGAATCCATATACTTGGGATGCGTCAATAAAAGCAGTCAGTTGATTTATTTGTTCTCTTGGTTGCAGTCTTCCAAATAAAGACGATGTCACACCTGATCCACAAACAGCACTTGTCCTAATGAAATCAATACATCGTCGGTTACTAATACGAGGGTCACCAGAAGGAACATCAATAGGGAAACAAGGCGCAGCATACTCGCAAGTTTTTTTGCAATCGACACCGTCCCACGTCTCTGAACTCACGGAAGGTAAAGCATGATCTAAATCATGATCTAGCCATTGACCCCATTGCATGGTCATATGAGTAATTTCAAGATCTTCCGAAATTTCTTTAGTTGTAATAATTGTGATAGATACTAGACGGGCGCTAGGCAGTTCATATCCATTATATTTCAATCCTTTATTCCACCCTATTGGTTGACTGAAGCCATTCTCGTATATTGGAAAGAGGATTCTCCTAAAACCAGTCAATGAAGCTCCCCACATAGGATGTGCAAAATTATTGCAGGATCCATCATAGCTACGATATTTATTATGAAAACACATATCCGAACATTCTTTTATTTCTCTATGTGCCACACAACCAGATAACCTGGCAATGACCTCTAAGTGTTCATTGGACAATATTGATTCATAACTGAATGGTTCTGTCGAACTTACTTTTAATCCAGCTTGTACAAAAGTCTTCACTTTGTGTAAGGTGCGTTCATAAATTTCAGCAGCTCTGGCGACTTCCCTCGCTGGTGAATTGGGGTAATTACTGATTGCATATAGATGACGTAACTCAATGTTTTTTCCATCAGTATTATTGAATAATTGTTCAACACTTCTTGATATTGCTTGATCGACGTCCCTCGTTGCTTGTATTAAAGCTATATTTACATACTGGTCGCCAGGTAAAATGTGGTCTTTTATTGTCAAAAACACTGATGCCGTATCACGACCATAGTCATTTACTGCTGAACATTCGTATCGACCGGTATCTGAGACGGATACGTTGTTTATGATAAGACTACCAATCAAACTGAAAGCTATTCTGTTATCCTGTATGATTCTTGTTCCATCTTTTCTCCATTCTATAGAAGCAGGAGGTTCGCCTTCTGATTCACATGGTAATTGTATAGATGTACCTTTGAAAGCATCAGTATTTTCGGGTTTGGTCACAATACGGGGAGCGCTCTGTTCTATATCGTTTACTTTTAAAATAGCAGATATTTCTATAAGACCTTCAGTATTCTCAGCTCTGCAGTGGTATATTCCCTCGTCGTCAGTAGTAGCTTCCTGTATTGTGAGAACTTGATTCTCGTTACTTAAGACATAGTTTCCATTTTCAGGTAAAGTCATTGTATTTAGAAACCAGGACAATGTGGGTTTTGGTACACCTCTTGCTCTACATCTAAATATCGCTTTGGTCCCAGATGTTACTGTTTGGTCTGTTGGTACCGTTAGGAAAGCAGGCGTACCTAAAACAAAACGAAATATGTACAAAAAATTGAACTTAACAGTAACTTCAAATAATTACTCATAACTTATAACTCATAATACTTTTCATCATACTCATAACTTATAATACTTTTGTTTATTACTTACTCATAACTTCTAAATCAGCCGAAGCACCAATTTTTCCGTTTATATTTTCTGCTTCGCATGTGTAAGATCCAGCGTCTACGACTTGAACATTTAGTATCACAAGAGATCCATTTGGTTTTATGGAATAACGCTCATTCAGCAGTAATCTTTCATCATTCAGGAACCAGGCTACATGGGGCTTCGGGTTACCGTTGGCTAGGCAGTTAAAAATTATATATGGTTCATTAATTCGAGCTACTTGTTTCTGTGGAAGAACAGCAAACACTGGAGTGCCTGGAAAGGAACAATGTGTAAGAAAATCGAAAATATAACAGAGGATTCTTAGTATATTTGACAAACACAGAACACGATATTACAGGTAATCTAAAAACAAAAGTTCACACTATGACGTATACACGATTTCATAAAATGCTTTTGTAGACAACTTACTATCATCAATAGGCGTGTTAGCATGGATAATCATGCGAGCTGGTCTGGATCTTGCCTCTCCAGCTGGGTTCTTTGCCATACACTCAAAGTCGCCAATATCCTCCATATTTGCACTATGCACCATTAAGGTTCCGTTATGCATTACTTCGTAACGGTTGGCATCTAGAGGCAAAGCGGCAGAATCTCGTAACCACATAATTTCCGGCTTCGGTTCTCCTGTAGCCACGCAGGAGAACATCGCATCTTCTCCAAAGTTCACAATTACGTCTTCAGGCCCCTTTTCGATCTCCGGATGACCTGTAATAATAATGGGTTTATTAATTATTGTTAGCTGAACTATAGGGTTTTAATTTTCGAATGACTTGATTAAATTTTTTTGTTTTTAGCTTTAAATAAAGTAACGAAATTCACAGCGAATTTACACACTAAGAATTATGAGGTTCTGTATATTTCATAATGTGTAACGCAAAATAAATAAGTAATTTAATTAGTCTACATAACTTTATTTCTATTTTGTTTTGTACAAAAAACACCAATCAACTTCTACGTGCATGTTATATTTTCGCGAGAAAGTTTTTAATGAAGTTGAGAGTTCATGTATATGTTTAACTGCCTTGCATCAAAACCCTAGCAAGAAGATAGTATGTATATCATTTTTTACTCACGACATTGCATATCATGTCCTGTCATTGAAGCAAGAGAAATTCCGGTGGCAGTGGCTGGTCCGTAGCAAGTGGCAGCCACCTCCATGTCAGAGTGATGTGAAATCATTTCGATGAACCACAGCATGGAACAGTCACATACCAACGCGTTGCTATCCAGTCGCAATTTGCGCAATTTTGGCATACCTCGGAACGAACCCCGGGGCAAGCCTTTCAGGAGATTGTTGTGCAAGTACCTGGAATACATTCAATAGGAAGTCGTCCAAAGCAATCTAAAATAGTTGTATAAAAGCTGTCCAGTAAATTGTTTTCGAAAACTTACCTATAATTTCGATTGGTTTTGTCATGACATGAATGATTCATTAATAAATTACAAAGAAGTTTGGTATTAAAATCTATGTCTACAGAATGTTACAAAATACCTATTTATATGTATACATACGAAGAGGTAAGATTTATTGTAACACCCTGTATGAAATTACACAAAGTAATTAAACATTTACCCGAAAGTATCAATTTATATATTTAGTGCAATGCTTTTCAGATACCTTTGTTGTGGATATCACTCATCATTCATATTACAAGTGTCCATTCCATTTTCTATCACATATTCTTCTTGATCCTCCTAATATTCCTGAAGTAAGTAAGTTCCTATGCTAAAACATGTATTGCTGTGACAAAAGGCCTTACCGTTTCATCTTGTTCTTAGGTTCTTAAAAGTTTAGGTGGAAAAAAATATCATAAAGACATAAACTTAATATAATGAACTCACAATCTCTCGAGTCGCGGCAAGTTGGAGAAGGTGTCTGGTTCGATTTGCAGGATCTCGTTGACATGCAGGTACCTAAAATATAAAAACTGATTATAAACTATTCGCATTCATTCATCAATTTATTTTTATCCTACATCTATTGTTACATCGCATATTTAAAAATTTCCTATGTTGTCAAAATTTTCATTAAGACGATATAAATATTTTCCTTGTTACGCTATTTCAAATGCATAGTGTATGAAATTGGCGCGAATAACGCTATATGTATTATATTCGCGCCATAATATGTTACTTGAACCTTACTATTTCTATGCAGTCCCGATTTCTCAAAATTCTGTGGGCCAAATAATATTAATTAGTAGGTAGTTTCATTAAAAAAATATACATTCTTTAACCAGTACATCCATATTACTCCTCATATTTCTTCATACCTAATATTTTAAAATGTATATTTACAACTATAACGTTGAATCAACTACGAATAAGAAACAATACAAACATAATGCAAGTTTGCCTCTCAAGTTTTCAATTTCATTATGGAAAATGTAGAAACTATAAGATATAACCTTCAATGAGCTGCATCAGAATTATATTGATATCTAGTACCGTAAAGTTTATGCACAAATCCAATACTTCCGTATCGAGTTCAGTGAAGCGAGGATTGTTAGCTCAACTATGGCTCAACACTTCATTTGTAGTTGAAAATGGTGTAATATTTTCTTACTTTTCATTATTTATTAATATAAGTTTTCAGTTATATTATTACCGATGTCAGATGCCTATTAGCAACTTCAATCTGGCATCAGTGTTAATAATTAAAAAACTCGAAAAGAAATAATGAAAATGTATAAATTTCCTATATTTTATACGTAAACGTTATTTACTACTAAGTGCTATTTATAGGTAGGTACTATAGGTATATTTCTGAAAAAAATACAAGTTTTAAATTGCTGTTTTTTTCTCAATTCGGTACTCGTAAATTATAAGCTAAGAATGATAACCCAGTACTTCAGTTTTACTTAGACACCTATCATTGGCACCCAATGCAAATACTAATAAAAAATGACATCATCTTCTTTGGGCTAAACAATAGCCACGTCATCACATTCGTCGATTTATTACATATACATGTCATTACTACTTGGAATTTTTCACAAGGACTCAGTCGGTACCATTATCACATATGAGTTTTTAATGAATTAGTTGACACTTCTAGCGGACATAGAGGCTTCAAATTTAGAATACAATTAGAGTTTAGCGTGTCTAAGAAAAACCTAAATATTTTATAATTTCGGTCTAGTTTTCTAGATACACCAACTGCATTAATAACTTTTGTAATCCCATATAAATATAGGAAATTACAAACAAAACTGAGCTGCGAGACTTGGTTTTTTACAGCATGTTTTTTATGGCATTTCAGTGACAATTTGCAAGGTAAATAAATAAGCCCAAAGTGTAATTTTAATTTCTGTTATTACTACTTCTCAACATAGAACAAACATCCAAGCCCAAAAAGAAAAACAAAAGATTGTTTTATTTATCACTAGCTGAAGCCCGCGACATCGTTCGCGAGGCCGAACAATTTTTGGTAAGGAGTCAAAATTATTAGAGAAATTTAACTGTACAGACAAAGCGTAACGATACTTATACAGAAGATGCTCATACGACTGAAATATATATTTCCTATAGTTTAGGCAGAACCACTTTAATTAGGGCGTCATTTAGGGTGTTCTCCATCTGGTGTTCCAGTTTTCAAAATCATTTATACCCTATATTTTGCCCAGGCTTTATACCTATATAACAAAAAAGTTTCATTCAAATCCGTCCAGTAGTTCCGAAGATTAGCGTGTACAAACAGACAGACAAACAGATTTTTTTAAATTCTTACTCGGTAGCTGTGACTCTATCGCCTAATTTTGTTTTTATGTAAATATATTCCATGTACAGGAATATTTTTTCTATTGTTTTATTATATGTATTGATTACGGCAAATAACATCATTAAACGTATAAAAATAGATTTCTGCTCGCTATCTTTTCTAACAAAAACAAAGGGTCCCTGGCGGCGGTGGTGTTCTTTCCACTGGTTTTATTCCACCCACTGGGGAAAAACCAAATAAAAACAAAGAAAATTCTAAGAGCACTGAATGAGCACAAATAGGTTTCAAACAAATAATATGTACAAATAGTTTTCAAACCCTTAACAACGAAGGGCACCCTGGTGGTTGTTTATCTAATTATAAGTTTTTTTTCTCATCTAATGGAACACCAAATAAATAGTATACAAATTTTAATATCACTAAATGCGCATTAAAATGGTTATGTTACAAGGCAATATTTTAAGGTTTACCGCCGTACAAGCTCTAAATGTCAGTGATGTATGAACTGAACACACACACGAGAATACCATGAGAGCTTGTCCACGCGCCATGAAAAAGGTAAAACCTATACAAATTCCTTGCAAATTCACCAGTATTTAGTAGCATAAAAATCCACGCAGGGTAACTTTATTTGCGGTCGTCTGAACGACGAAAACGTGAAATGGCTACTCACAGTTGTTCGAGCCGCTCCAAGCCTTGGAAGACATCGTGGTCGAGGTGGCGGATCTTGTTGCGGTACAAGTAGAGGTATTTGAGCCGCACCAGCCCGTGGAACGAGCCCGAACGCAGCTCCTTCAGCTTATTGTCGTTGAGCAGTAGCGAACGCAGCCGGTGCAGCCGGCTCAGTACCCCCGGTGCTATGTCGTACAGCTTGTTGAAGCGTAAATCTCTACAAAACAATTCAACATTAATATGTAACGAAATAATTATGTTTTAACAAGAGGAACGGCATGTACAATATACAAAAAAGATCCAAAAAACACTTGGCAAATTTTATGTTTTTGTCAGTTCTAACGCAAGGTTTATATTTTTTATTGACTATTTAGTGCTTTTAATTTACTTGTTTAATTTCCCTATACCTAAGTATTTTGTTTTGTTTCGAAAACCAAAATTCCAGAAATGAATTGCGGAAATTAATATTTTCCTCTGTAATATACAACATGCAAGCTTTATAATAACTACGCGCAAATAAATTTGTTCCCAAAATATTTATTGAATGGCATAGGCTATCAAAGGGCGTTTCAGAGTTTTAATTAAATAGTCCCATATATAATTGTGCATGGCATATTTAATTATGAACGTGAAAATCTTCTTACATGTAAATTATTTTAAAGAGTTTTAATCTAATTAAATAAAATTTTAGTTTCAATATAATTTCTTTGATTCTCCTATAATATTTCAATAGTATTCTTCAAATACTGAACAGGAAATTGATTTTTTGTAAGGCTTTTCCTAAAAAATATCCAAATTTTTGTATTAAGGACGTGAAACTTTATCGTTATTGCAAAAGCAAGTAAAATTTACTGAGTGAATTTGATTGGAAAGAAATGGTAAAGAAAAGTGACTGTGCGGAAATCATTAGAGCAAACCATTGTGCGGCAACACCTGCACATTTAGGCGTATTTAAAACGCACAGGAGGTTGTGTTTGACGTATTTTTGGCCACAATATCTTTGTGCTATATGCACATTGTGGAATTTATTAAAAAGTGTGATGTCTGTGCCGCTTTATTAGCTTTAACACTCAATGAGAGCAACTCCTGGTTTAATGGGGAAGCCCAAAGTTTGCCAAAGTAAAAAACTACATACAAATTTTATACATAAACCAAAAATAGTTTTGATATGATCCATATGTTAACATTTCTTCGTATCAGAGCTCGGCTAGGCTACTCACATTGTTTATTTTACGAACCAATATAGATATTCAAAATAAAACTACCAACTAATCGACAGACGATAAACGAACATGTTATTTAACTATAGTCGTTTAAAATTTCAGATTTTTTCAAGTGGACGAAGGGTTTATTTTATAGAAACCAGCTGCCGTTTACTGAAACTGGCGGACTATACAAAACGGTTTATTAAGATATTTCTATCCAAACTCAACTAGATTTTGGTAAGAACTAGGAGGAAATAAATACAACATTTATTGCGGATTATTATCTAAAATATAAATATATGTTGAATTTATCTCCTCCTAGTTCTTATTGTTATATTCAATAGAATATAACGTAAATATAAATATTGTTTCCTCTCTTCTGACTATAGAATACTGGACATGGTAAATATGAAGTTTAAATATTGCAGTGTGGGAATAATGCTCGCGTAGGAATTTTGAAATAAAAAGTTATCTCAGGTCAGGTAATATTCTATCAAATCTTATCCAGTCCCCTAAAAATTAATATTTTCTATTTTGATACCCAACGTACGTAGCGACCATATGTTGTAAAGTGTTACATTCATGGAATTAGTAGGTACGAAGTACGTACTAATACCATGGTTACATTATAAAGGTAGGTGTGGGTTGCACCATGCGCCAAGTAAACATGTGCGCTGTCGTTTAGATAAAATGGCGTACCTACTTTGCGTTTTGTCAAAACTAATTGATCAAAGCGAGCTGTTGCAATAATGATTATAATGAAAAAATGAAGAATCGGGCGTTATATATTTAGATATCGGAAAGTGTATCTATAACTGCAGACGGGTACAGTACAGACGAAGCCGGGGTCACACAAAAACCACAGATAACGTAATTTATTTACCTGTTACAAAGCTAACAATAAATCAAAAGGAAACAACGGAGATCTGATTTGTGCAGCCCAATAGTTCTGACTAATCAAGTTAGGTACACTGTGCAGCTTCAATTTCGCTGAATCATCCATCTATTAAACTAGATTAGGAATCGCAACTTGCTAGAGTATGATTATATTTGAATTGTTGTATTTACTGACATTCCAGTCGGCGATTGACTTGCACATGGTCTATATCCCTCACGGGGAAGACAGGCTCTTTGGTAGGCAGGTATCATATTAGTCTTATATTCCAAATTTTAATCTCTTCGTAAACACGGTAATGACTTACACGGTAGTACCGTGTAAGTGTTTACGATTGTTAACGATATTATTGATTTTGTTGTGATGAGAATAAAAAAATATTCTCTTGTAGGAAAATAAACCGTTTTCACAACTGCTTAGTTGCCATGGCTTCGAGGAAAGGAATTTTTCGGCGTTAACCTTTCACTGAAAACCAAATAAGACCTATATCAGATAAACCGTTCGGAAAATTACTGTGGTTAAACAGACAGACAAAAATTTTAAAAAAGTATAACCCAAATTGTTTAATAATACTAAGCCATTGAAAATACGCAATTATTTCTAAATTAAATTACATTAATTTTGTTTATTTGTATGGATATAATGGTTTGTGATTGGAACAAAGCATAGATAAATCCCTACACCCCAGTGCAACTTTACGATCCTCCATACCTCTAAACCATCATCATCATCTTTGACCTGCACGCCGCTACCGTTTATATAAAATGGCGTAGGTACTTTGTGTTTTTCAGCGTAGGTTAAATTAACGTTAACGTCAAAATTGACTTTGGCAATCTACTTTGTATGACAAGACAATGATGATAAATTCAAAGAACAGCTCGTTCAAGTCAAAAGTCTCTCACTCAAAATATTTTATTTCCCGAAAGCCAATGTCGGCGCGTTATTCAGAAGTTAGATTCACAGGCATTTTTTTACGCTACAATTAAAATTTTTACAATTTAAATTTTTATAATTTAAATTGTGTTGATATATTCAACAATTTTACTGGCATTGGCATTTCAAAGAGATTACAAGTCAACTCCATTTCAATTCAAAGAGAGAAGCAAAAACCGTATGGAGCTCCTGCACGTACGAGAACGTACCCTGTATGCGTAGTGCGACTTTGCTATGTACATGTCACCATCGAGTCGATTCCAAATGAGAAGCAGCGAACCAATAACATTGCGCCATTGTGAGGCAACGACAACAACACTGCGATGTAATTGGTTCGCTGCGTCTCACTTCGAATCAATTCGATGGTGTGAAGTGAAATGCAAGCCTGCACTAAGCCCTCCCAAAGCATAACGCTTTGTGAGCGCCTTCGAGTAAAATGTGACTCCTTTTGTTGGCCAGTCATGTATACCAAACAGGAGCATATTGCATATTGTGCGGGTCATCCCTGCATACAAAATATCATCTCCTGTATTTAAGATAAAATTCCCGTCGACACGAACATAAAGTATACAGCATGCAATGCTCGGTGCATTGACCTATTTGTATGATATGATTATGAGAATTAGTGAATCGTTGCTGTGAGCTATTTGTGCAGCCACCGGGAATCAATGCCGCCAATCAGTGGCGTAGCTACGTCCCGAGATTTTTAGGCATCTACTTTAAAACAAGTGGAACACCTGTACTTTCAAAAAGGGATACGCTTAAAAATCCAAGTTATGTGGTGACTTGTCCTAATTACTGAATTATGCTCTAAAATATCACTTTGCAAATAAAATATAATGTAATTTATGATTCCTTCAAAGAAATTATAATGTAATGTGCAAATATTGGGATTGGGCTCCACCACAACTAAGCTGTTTATATGTATCATATAAATGGTAGCGCCTGAGGGTATCTTAAGCTAGGGGGCCCTGTGCGGCACCATCTAGCCTTCTCAATCTACGCCACTGCCACCAATCCACACGAGTAGGTACCGTCGAGCGCAGAATTCACTATGTCGGCATGTACAGCGGTATACGTTTCGTGTTCAAATCCATGTTAATCAGATTTGCATTTTACACGGCTCCACTAGGATAGGTGTGTTTTTGACAAGCGATGAATTTGTTGTACGTAACTAAATGTTCTTTATTTTTATATGCAATAATTATTCCACCCGAACAAATATTTACTTGTTTTATTATAGTAATATTTTTCTTGTATACCTACATTGCAAACTAAATATAAGGTTGTGAAAAGCATTGGGTCCTAGTCGATTATACACTAGGTACTCTATTATTAAATTACTAATTTACACTATTATTAAAGTTTACTATAGCTTCCTGAACAGTTGCAATCCGGTGACCAAAACCTTCCACATTGTCGTTCTCCATAAATATTACATAATAAACTTATACTTAGTTACAAAATGGCAATTCATCTTAAATAAACAATGGCTTTCGGCGAAGTCGTGATAAATTAAATAACCTCGCTCAAAGTTTTTAACCTGTAACCGACATGGTACATATACATATATATGAACGTACCTACCGACTCCATATTTCTTCTAAGAAAATTAGTAAACTTAGTACCATCATGAACAATAAGTATGGTACTAAGTTTAAAAAATCTTCTAATTTTGTTCAAAGCAATATAGCTTTATATTACTAAATCTAACCATTTTCTATTTTGCTTCACGCAGTTCTTTAGTGATTATCTAGAAACATGGTGCCATGTCCAGTACAGTCAAAAAAACCGGTCATGTGCGAGTCGCACTCACGCTCCGAGGGTTCCGAAAATTCCATGGAACATTTGCTCATTTTTGACTGTCTGATTTCATGGATTTATGTCAAAGGAAAGTTCTAACCTTAAGTTTGGAAACCCATGCAATATTTGCTAGATGAAATTTGACAGAAACGTAGATTGTGCAACTAAGAGACGTCCGCTAAGAAAGAATATTCTAAGGGTGAATTAGAGATTATCGGTTTGAATGAAACTTCGTCATTTTTGAAGTGACACTCATTTTTAATAATGTGTTAATTCGATTTTGAAAATTACATCCCTATAGGGGTTATTAGGGGTTGCAATTTATGCGAAACTTTATATTTTTGGAAGAGAGGACCATGAAATGTTTGGCACTCCTTACGGAAAGCGTGAGTGGGACACGTAACGGGAAATGAGATAGGGAACGTTGCGGGAAAAGACATTGCAGGACAAGTTTCGGAACGAGACACGTGGCGGGAATCGGGGAATTGAATTAAAGATGACAAATTACGTAATTGAATCATAGTAATAAATTTTACCAGTCTTAGAATGCGCGATAAAAGAAGTTTTAAAAATTTATTTCGATTTCTTTAAAGAACTTGTTAGTTGTACCTACTACTTTTTCGTTACAATTTTTTACATACTAACTGAAAGTTTATAAAAAGTTTACTACAATTTTTAAAAATTCTGGTGACCGGTGGTTCCCGTGTTTGTTTAGCTTTAAATCCATTTAGTTTTTTTTATAAAATTTGTTTTAGAAGAGGTTAGGGATCGTTAATTAATTACACGAGGCATCACTGAAAGGAGGGAGGGAGATTTAGCAAAAAAAATTTTTTTGTCAAACGCACAATTTCAAAATAGGGAACGGCTTGAAGTGTGGTTTGATATTATTATTATTGTTTTTAACAATTTAATAAACATTTGAACCTGAATTTTTAAAGTGTATATAAAAAAAATTAGAAGGGTAGCTACTAAAAATACTTTGTAGTATTAAAAATCCATCACGATGAATGGACGCCTCTTGCACACTTTTTTATTATTGGTTTTTAAAGAATATTTTTTCTGCAACAGATAAAACGCCTGGTTATTAAAGAACGAGGACGGTTGTGTAGCGTAATCATACGTCATCATATCACCTGATCGCGCAGTGTGTGTCACGGAAACACCCGACTCGTGTTATTTTATAATATATAAGCATGTTAATATTTTTAATAAATTGATTCTTGTATGAAATCATTACGTGTATCATTACTACTTCACCCAACACGCACACGTAACTAACCAATAGTTACAGTTGTAAAATATCAGTTAGATATGATTTGCGATTGTTAAAAAAATATCCCTGCCATCTAAATTTTCAATGCACCACCTTAAAAGCAGTAAAAGGTTTTAAAAGCAAATCCCAAAATGGCTTTTTAAAACCATAAAAGGTTTTGAACACAATGTGACTTCCCCGATTTATGAAATATGGTTTCACTCCATATTTTAGAGTTTTGGAAAACTTACAGCTACTAATATAAGAACTAAAAAAAATACACCCACTACCCACTACATAACGATATTCCGGCACTATTCCAGAATAACATAGGCGGTTTGTAAGGAAATTCACATTTTATGTTCTTGCATTGTGCTCAGAGCATCTGTTTAGTGGTTGTTGAAGCATGATAAGATAAAGTGTTTTGCTTCACTAAATAATCATCTATCACAGTTGATATCATCAACTCAACTCCATTGTTGAGAGCTCGCCGCCTGGGCTTGGCGGCGCTCCTAGTTCCACTTCACAGAACAGCATCAGCCAAGGACATCGAGTTCGAGATCTAATAAAATTGGCATTCTATTGGACAAGAGTATTATAATTGGCATAAATAGATTGAATGAACGAAAAGGGACTGCGGGACACAAGCGCAATGTAGGCCACATTGCGCTTGTGTCCCGCAGTCCCGCTTCATTTACTGGATTTATCGGTGACGTTGTTTTAGACGTACGAGTATAATGCTTATGTCCGGCTTTTTACCACTACGCAAGATTCTTCCTTAGATTTAAAAGCTTTAAAAATCTAAATTTAAAAGGACCGTAGGTATAGTATCGCGTAGAACTGGAAGCGTAACATATATATTTGTAAGCCATTAAAACCATGGAAAATTGACGAGGAGAAGAGATCTGAAGATAGAAGCGGGGATTTCGAGATGTTGAAGAAGAGATTGTTGATAGTAAATAAACAAACTTTTTATTTATATATTTTAAATAAAAAGTTTGTTTATTTATATATTATTTATTTATTAATTCCGGTGGACACAAGGCTGATGAAACGAACATTGTAAATGACTTATTTATTTAGTTCGTTATACGATAACGACGTTGCATTAGTTCGAGGAAGCGCAAGTTACTCCCGGTCGCTCTTCAAGTTCCAGTACAATAACACCAATAACCTCAATAATCCATCGAAAGGGCGAAAAGAAATGAAAATTTTGAACAAAACAAATTCCAGCAACTAGGTGATGATTCAAATTCAAATTCAAATCATTTATTCAGAAATTAGACCTTCACAGGCACTTTTTCTCGTCAATCTTTATATTTATAGTTATTTCTCACAAGCTACAAACTACTGGCATTTCGGAACGACCACTGCTGAGAAGAAATGCCGAAAGAAACTCATTTGAACAGTGTTGGTCCCTATCATGCCAGATCGGCTTACCATTATTGTTTCTTACAATGTTCTTTTTTTCTTTCTAATAATATATAAAAGTACATAATGTACATAGTCAAAAGGTATATCAAAACAGGTTATGATTGTGATCCGAGTGCTGATTATAATATAATTCAGGAGAGAAAGTGAAGTAGAATAAATGTGTAGTGATCTGGAGACACGACAGTGCCCCCGCCAAGTCGAGCAAATGCTGCCGTACCATTACTTTACTGTCAAAAACAATAACAAAATGTTATATGAAGCTTGTATGTATTGTGATGTCACGGATTTTGGAGTCAAAAAGCATAGAAATAAAGACCGAAATAATAGTAAATCTCGTCTATACATATAATAAAACAGTAGAAAAAAAATCCTGTGCATTGAATAAATTTACATAAAAATAAAATTAGGCGATAGAGTCACAGCAACAGAGTAAGAATTTGGAAAAAAAAACTGATTGTCTGATGATGATTGTCTGTATGTCTGTCTGTTTGTACACGCTGATCTTCGAATCTAATGGACGGATTTGAATGTAACTTTTGAAATGACGACTTAACAAAAATTGTTCAGTCTGATGAACATTTTCTGTCGAGATATAAAAATCGAAGATCTGGAACACCTGATGTAGACCTATGATGGTACAGCTGAACTATAGGGAATATAGGAATGACGACTTAACAAAAATTGTTCAGTCTCGTCTGTAGAGTCATAATAGTTCAGCTAAACTATAGAAAATATACTTTTTCAGCCTAATTAGGATCTTCTCTATGTATAGGTATCGTTACATTTGTCTGTACAATTAAATTTCTCTAATAATTTTGGCTCCTTACCAAAAATTGTTCGGCCACGCGAACGAAGTCGCAGACATCAGCTAGCAATCAATAAAATCGATCAGATATTTTATTTTCGTGTTTGATTATTTAAATACCTTCATTTATATTTTATTATTTACTCGGTTAAATAGTCAAGCAGCATGGTGCGATACTAACTGTGATTTAAAATTGACGTCACGTGCTGTAATTTGTCGTTATGTATAGAGAGATTATTCATAGTGGTAGAGATTATTCATAGTGGTAGAGATTATTCATAACTTTTTATAGAGAGAAAAAAACGCGACTCAGTTAGATTTTTACAGAATATTTTTGCTAGGATTAAGCAAATACCGACAAAACATTTCCCATTCAACAAACTGACCTCTCATTGTTCATTTGTTCCGCTTTTCCTGGATTTATTATTGATTTCTAACTACTTTCTGAAATAATTTACCAAATAATTAATTATTCGTGTTTATGACCTGAATTATTTTAGGACACGAAAACATATCACTAAAAAGGAATTCCAAATCCGCAAACCAAATTAAGACCAAAATTTGCATCCACAGAAGTTATTTCATAGAGTGTGGTTATTTTGATAACCCTATTTCACTTATATGAGGACAAATAACTATTTGAGAGCTTGTCAGAATGTTTCGGCGAATAAGGTTGGACTTTTATTTTTGAACGAACTAATTTCAGTGTCACCTCCACCGCATTAAAAATGTAGAAGTATTAGTTATATCAGAAGTAGCAAGTATAATATTTTGATGTGATTGATTCAGGAAAATTATATAATTTATTAACTATAAATAATAATTTATTGTTAATAAATTATATATAATTAATAAGTACAGGGTGATTTCTTATACATTATTTTATCTAAGTACATGCTCAGTCGATGGTACTGAACAACTTTTCGTAAAGAAGCAACAGGCTCCATACATAAGTAATTACTTAAGTACCAGTACGATAAACAACGAATTCCTCCTACATATATCGTAGTGACGATATATTAGACAGACCTCACGTATTTTACACGTTGACGTTTTTAACTGTCTGCTACTTAAGATGGCTCCATTAGTAGCATAATATCGAATTTGAATTTTCCGTTTCTTTAATAGCACTAAAAAGTGTTGTAAAATTTTAGATCCATGTCGGAGAAAAACTTAGCAGTTTTTTACAAAGGATTTTAGGAATTAAGTCAAGTACCGACCGTCCTCTAAGTAATATTTGTGTCGTGAAACTACAAACAATTTCGATAGAGAACTATTATAAACTAGAGCAGCAAAACGACATTTTCAATGTTAAAATTAGGAAAAGAATGACATAATCTCACATTATGATGAACATTAACTCACAAGAAGTCAATTGTATTCCATGGAAAACCTAAAATAGCTTGTAGTTTCCGATACTGCGGCACCGCGCCGCGCCCGGTAGAATCTAGCACTCCGACACTTGTCAATATATGCAACAAGCAACACGATGACATCACAAAGCGCGATGCCGACGCCTAAATATCCTTATAGCCGAGCCTTAAAGGGTACAAAAATAGCTCAGGCTACGGGCTAACATGGATATCCGGCCCGGTGATCAAAATCGGAAACTGTCAGAATCAGAGTTTATAGTATAAACTTTATACAGAGCGCTCCTATCCATTTTTTTTCCATACAACTCGATGTTTGATATATCCCATAAACTTAAGATACATGTTTAGTTGTATGTCAATAAACATTTTAGGATATAAAATACTTTTCATCCATTGACCAGCTCGTTGTAGATCGTAGTTTGGAGGGAACATTTCCTGGACATTACATTTACCTCTATCAAATATTTTAAGCGATGTATAAAAAAATAAATTGCTATAATTTCAAAGGTAAAGCTTATGAGCTGGAATTTAGAAATATTCCTACATCACAGTGGACTGGACGCAGCTCTTTGATTACATCGTCAAAGAGTGTCATTACTCGTACAGCCAGTACCCACTTACTGGGCGATAATATTGCACAGTGGAATTTAAAATTGGAGGTACCCACTTAGGAGGATTGTTATTATTGCTGATAATTTCTTCTATTCACAGAGCATAGAGGGTTGTCCGTGATTGTATTTTTATATTGAAAATCTGAATTTTAGTTCAGCTAAAAACTTATCCTACAAACTACTCGTACACGACACGTGACAGCTAGAGCCTAGCCGTAGGTCCCGCCTTCATCAAACATGATCTGCGGATGCTAAATACCCTCTATATCTGCAAGTACAATATAGGTTCGATTCTCAGAACGGGCATCACGGTATATTATTACCAGTCGGTATGCGGCGGCTACAGTCGCATCTTCGAACAATTTAATATCTATATCTATACATACCTATCTTATTTATTGACAGAAGTGGAGACATCAAATCAAATCATTTATTCAGAAATTAGGCCTTCACAGGCACTTTTTCACGTCATATTCTAAACTAGCTTTTGCCCGCGGCAACACCCGCGTGAATTTCATAGCAAAATCTCAGTATTTTTTATCGCGTACTCTGTAAGACTGGTAAACATATATGATTTAAATTCGCATTTTTTCTCATCTTTAGTTCAATTTCCAGTTTCCCGCTGCGTGTCACGTCTCGCAAACTTGTCCCATCCCGCTTCCTGCTATGTAATGTAGATACCCCGTACCGTTTCCTACATATTGTGCCATCATGTTTTTCGCAAAGTGTCCCGTCCCGATTCCCACAGCGGGAAATGGGAAGGAGACACCTTCCAATTTCTCGCTCCGACTCCCATTCCCGCATTCTGCAACGCGTGCCATCCCATTTTCCATGACGTTTTACGTGCCGGTTTTTTATTAACCACAAACGTAAATTTATATTTTTTTGTATTTACTTACTGTTACTACAAAAAATGCCATTTTCAGCTTTTTTATCTTGAAAATTGTATTAAGTCCCATACAATCTTTCACCCCCCTTTTAAAGGTTGATGGTTAATTTTCAGAAAAATCTGTAATACGTATTTATTAATTTGTTGTAAACAACCAAAATCCAGATTTTCAAGTTGTACTAAGGATAACAAAAATACAATTTTGAATCATAGTAATAAATAAATTTTACCTGTCTTAAAATACGCGATAAAAGAATAACTGAAATTTTACTCTCCCTTGACATGCAGTGGTCACAACGCCTGTTTTCTGCCGGAGAAGTTGACAAGGGTTCTTTTCCCAGCGCAGACAAATATTATCACAGGTATTTGTCTGCGGTCCAGATTGTGTTTTGTACATGTCGCCACGATTAGTACGAACCATTCTGTGTTGATGTTTGAAGAGGTTGTGGTCCAGACCACCACCAGTGGTTAAGGCCATCCGCCTGTGATCGGTTATGTATGTTGTTGTGGAAGTGAGCATCCCAGTGGATACCACGAGTATGTATAATATATAGATTGCTTACTGTTACTGCTCATGTCACTGGCACTGCCCGGCGCTCCCTCGATTGTCGGTTTTTCGTAAGGTTTTTCGCGCGGAAGTCAATAGACGAGCAGCGCGAGCACGAGCAAGTGTTTACATTCTTGCTCGCTTGCCGCCGCAATTCGATCAAAATAGAACGTACCACGCTACTATTAGTTACCTGACGACGGCAATTCGTTTTAATACTTAACCTATTAATTTCTTATGCCCTGGTTAACAATACCACCAACAGGAGTAGAGTAAGGAAAAACAATATTCTTTTAGAACTTTATGAAATTAAACGGGTAATATGGGATGACAGTCTTAATGTAGTCGAACCAGCAATTCAATAATTTCAAGCCATTTTTGCGAATTGATAAAAAGGAAGAGAGAGAATAAGAATGTGAAGGACACTCGCATCGTTATTACCGCAGAATTATTTAGGGAAATATTTCCGGCAGCGGCAGGACAAACAGTGGCTAAAAATTTTCACGCAGTGTGTGTGACGTGTGTTGGATGAGGCCTATTTTACGATAATTGAAATATAAATATTTCGAGAAAAATGCATCCTCATGTTGTCTTTTGTAGTAACAGCCACACACATTCAGACATTGATTCATTTGTTCCTAGTTTTGTTAACGCGTTTCACACACATATTTCACACTTCATTGTATTGCTTTGTGTTAATAGTTTGAACAACTACATAGCACAAAGAAATACAAAATCAAAAGCAAATGAAAATTTCAAAGTAAATTGCACTGGCGAGCTTGTATTTCTATTAATAATACTTATAAGTGGATGCTAATAAGCAAAGTGCTCATTTTACGAAGTGCACTTATGCGTCAAGACGTCTGAAGGGAGAGTTAGGGGGAAAATAAGAAAACTTCTCTTCTGAACCGATCTAACAATGTACCTAGTTAATCGGATGCATGGGAAATACTACGAGTAAATACTTTACAACATAAAATAAAACATAAACATACATGCATACTTGTAATGGTAGCCTACTTGAAACCGGACAAAAATGATCAGTCGTTTGTAAAGGAATTCCCAAAGTTAGACCTAGGTTTGTTCTATGTAAGTTACGAGTACGTTTGTGATTTCAATCTCTGAGGTATCTTGGCATTTTATTTATAAATCAGACTACAAATAACTCACGATAAGCATCGTTTGACGGCATCCTTGAAAAGTTGTACAAATGGTATTCGGTAGATGTAGAGGACATGATAGCAATACTGATTTTAGTAGCCGATGTCAAATATAGGATTCCGCGGGCGGAGTTGCATTCAATAGTTAGTAAATAGTAATGAGTATTTTTGAACGAAATACGATAAAACATGTATTGATTGATGCTTGAAAATAAATTATTTTGTCTTTCCTACTAATCTATCAACTGCTTTCATCGAAGTTATATAATACTTGAACTAGCTGATGCCTGCATCTTCGTTCGCGTGGTCGAACAATTTTTGGTAAGCAGTCAAAATTATTAGAGAAATTTAGTTGTACAGACAAATGTAACGATACCTATACATACAGAAGATGCTAATCAGACTGAGAAAGTATATTTTCTATAGTTTAGTTGAACTATCATGACTCTTCATCAGGTGTTCCAGATCTTCGATTTATATACTTCTACTGAAAATGCTCATCAGACTGAACAATTTTTGTTAAGTCGTCATTTCTATATTGCCTATAGTTTAACTGCACCATCATGGAGCTACGTCAGGGGTATCAGATCTTCGATTTTTATATCTCATCTCAAAGTGCTCATCAGGCTGAATAACTTTTTTAAGGCGTTATTTTTATATTTCCTATAGTTTAGCTGTACCATCATTGTTCTCCATCAGGTGTTCCAGTTTTCAAAATAATTTATACCCTATATGTTGCCCAAGCAATAAAACAAAAAAGTTTTATTCATATAAGTCCAGTAGTAGCGAAGATTAGCGTGTACAAACAAACAGATTTTTTCTCTATCGTCTGTTTTTATTTTTATGTAAATTTATTAAATGTACAGGATTTCTTTTCTACTGTTTTATTATATGTATTGATTTGCAGATATACATTGCATATATGAAGTTCTCTCGAAGTACTCTCAGTAGGTAATATTCCCGATCAAATACCTCTAATATATAGAAGTACTATAGTACTTCTATATATTAGAGAACACAAGCACACGCACTCGATATGCAGCAATTAAGTAAATATACACAACCAACATCAGTGATATTTGTGTGTCGTCCGTCGCTGGTAACCGTATTGAAAACTCTTACTTTTTTCAAGAAAAACAACCAACTAAAATGGCACGGAATGAAATGTGGTTTGAATGGAAAAATCTTTCTATGAAATGTATTGTTTTCATTCGATTTTCATTTTTTTAGTACCAATATGTACTATTGTCAACTTTGACGTTGGCAAAGTGACGACCTCGGTGGCGCTGTAGTAAAGTGCTTGCCTCTGAACCGAGAGGTTCCGGGTTCGATCCCCGGTCGGGTCATGATGGAAAATGATCTTTTTCTGATTGAACCGGGTCTTGGATGTTTATCTATATATGTATTTGTTATAAAATGTAGTATCGTTGAGTTAGTATCCCATAACACAAGTCTCGAACTTACTTTGGTGCTAGCTCAATGTGTGTGATTTGTCAGAATATATTTATAAAGTCACCGTTTTGGCGAACGATGGGGCCATAATACAAGAAAAGAAGAAGATATTGTGAATGTGACATTATTAATTAAATCGGCCCTGAGTCGCTGCTGTTTATAATAAATTTTACCAGAGAAGATATTTTAAAATGACTTTTCTGATTTTCGGTTTTGATCTGCAATCAAAAATTATAAAAATTATAACGCGTTAGTACCTTTATAACGTAAAAACGTACGCATATCTAGAGCCCATGAATGCACAGAGAACACAATATTGATATGTGTAATAGCTAAAAGTCAATTCAGGCGAGTTTTGATGCGAGATACCTATTCACTTATTACTATATTTTGGAAATTATAAATACATAACAGCAGGAGGTTTAATAAAATATTCATTTATGTAGAAAATAATAATCAAAACTCAAATGACGGATAATAATGCAAAATATTCAATTTATTATTTCCACAGATTGCAGTTTGTTAAAATGGATCCTGTTTAGCTTGTTAAATAATTGTTCTTCTTTGAATTGCCCCTATGTTTATCCAATTTATTCATGTCAATTAGTTTTCAGCTCAGTTTCAGTCAATTCGTGTATGTGATCGCTGTGAGATTGAGATTTCTGCCCGTATTTCGTTGAATGAAGTAAGAAAGAAAAATCTGATTACGACAGAGTGGTGTGACAGAGAGTCCGTTAGAAAACGTTTTTTCTTTAACTCCCAGAATATCATGATTATCTTTAATCTCGTCTATTTAGATATTGTTCAAAATGTGTCAGCAACATTTCAATCCTTCGCCGCCGTTATATTGTCATAAAACATGTTTTATTAATTAAGACAACGATGAAGTGAAGTTTACCTGATAACAAAGCTTTTTGTTTCGTAAAAACAATACGGTTAGTTCACTATTTCTACCTTTAATACATCTTTTATAATAAAGTATCAAGTACAATATTTTTTAGTTTGCATTTTAATCAGTTGAATTAATTAACGTTATGCGTCTTAATAATATGATTAATACACTAAACTTGCTGTTTATCTAAACCTTTAAACTCTGGTCAATATTATATATCTACCTGTATTTTAGATTTAGCCGTGAAAGCACGACAGACAGATTTTCGCATTCATAATATTTGTATACATATATAATTACTTTACATGTAATACATACATGATAATTGGAACATATTCTCACATGCATAATAATATAATTGTTACTTAAATTGATTGCACATTTCGGAACGTCAGGTCCCGTCAGGTCCTTTGTGTTAACGTTCCCAAATAAATCCATTCCATATATCCACAGTAAATCCCGAACCCTCGAATAACCTATTAGCACACGGTAACCGCACTGAAGTTGCACGAACATGCAATGTCCTGTTTGTAGTTGAATTTACAGGCTAACCTCCATCAACCAGAAGGCAACCATTAAAAGGTGTGCCTATAAGGCTGCTAATCCCACTAATTCTATCCTACTAATATTATGAATGCGAAATGTTGTGTGTTTGTTACTCTTTCACGTAAAATATACTTATTTAAAAAAAATTGGGCTTCGTGGCTTTGGCCTAGAATATTACAGTTAAATAATTATATGGGTCCTTATTACTAAGAGAAGCCAAAACAAATTTATAGAAATTGTCTGTATGCCTGTATGTTCACGCATCAAGCAAAAACTAGTGGACGGAATTTGATGCGGTTTACAACTGCTATTTGACTGTATAGCAAATGGTTTAACCTAATATCTGGTATATATTTCATCGCGATACGTCGCTTACAACCCAAGAGCTGACAAAAATAATTCATGAGCGCATTACACACATGATAAATGAGAGCGTAGCCGCGGTCAAAAACTAGTTTATTTATTCATAAATAAATATCATTGCAAAGACCATAAAATGTCTGTCTGTTTCTAGATTGTGTCATAATATTATTTGCACTAACATAAGTGCAGTGTCGTCTATTTCTAACACAATGAAGGGACTTATTATCGAATTTAACAGACAACTACAGAACATAAATGGAAATTCCCAAAATAATAACTGGATAATTTTCGTAAATTACTTTTCACGCACTGCTGCTCTTTGCATTGCATATTTTCAATTATAATCGATTCAATTCACTTTTTAATCATACTATTTACTAGCTGATGCCAGCGACTTCCGCGTGACCGAACAATTTTTGGTAAGGAGTCAAAACTATTAGAGAAATTTAATTATACAAACAAATGTAACGATACCTATACATACAGAAGATGCTATCAGACTGAAAAAGTATACTTTCTATAGTTTAGCTGAACTATTATGACTCTTCTTCAGGTGTTCCAGATCTTCGATTTTTATACCTCAACAGAAAATGCTCATCAGACTAAACAACTTTTATTAGAGTGTCTTTTATATTTTTCCTATAGTTTAGCTGTACCATCATAGTTCTACATCAGGTGTTCCAGATCTTCGATTTTTTATCTCAGCAGAATCTGCTCATCAGACTGAACAATTTTTGTTAAGTCGTCATTTCTATATTACCTATAGTTTAGCTGTACCATCATAGGTCTACATCAGGTGTTCCAAATCTTCGATTTTTATATCTCAACAGAAAATGCTCGTTAGACTGAACAACTTTTGTTAAGTCTGCATTTCTATATCCCCTATACTTTAGCTTCACCATCATTGTTCTCCATCAGGTGTTCTAGTTTTCAAAATAATTTATATCCTATATTTTACCTAGGCTTAATAGCTATATAACAAAAAGTTTCATTCAAATCGTCCAGTAGTTTTGAAGATTAGCGTGTACAAACAGACAGACATACAGCCAGACAAAAATTCTTACTCTGTTGCTGTGACTCTATCGCCTGATTTTATTTTTATGTAAATTAATTCAATGTACAGGATTCTTTTTCTACTGTAATAAGGCTACTACTCTATGGATGAGTCACAGGCCACTAATGGGGGACATTTTCTCACTAATGGGGGACATGTGTGTTTAGCCTTAGAAATTCTCGATTGAAGTCATTGTGTTGCCCAACACTAGTAAATTGTCAAAACCTTGTAAATTTTGACGTATTTTTGAAAGCTCCAATTAAAGTTAAGCATAAGCAACCTTCCCCCGCACCCCACCACAATTTGGCTATTGCGTTTTCATGCTAAAAGGTATGCAAACGTGGTCTTTAGGTTAAATGGTCTGTGGGATGTGTGGATAATGTGGATGACGTGCGAGATGAATTAGGGATACCTCGAAAGCCTTAAAAGTTGATAAGCAACAACGACATGATCAAAGAAGTCAAAATATCAGAGCTTGGCGCCAAAACCGATAATTATCCGGATGCACGCGCGGGTAAGAGAGAAATATGAGAATCATTACTCACTAAGATGCAAATAGGTTTTCATTGGAATAATTACTTATAATAATTTATTAACCAAACAAAACAAGCACTAAAATGAACCGTATAAGTCGTAAGTACCTGCTAAGAACGTCGTGATAACATGTTTGTGGTGAGTAAACTGCTTAGTCAAGTTTTCCCTTTGCCACGTATCGCAAGCAAGATTTTATGAAACCGGGATTCACTTTACAAAAACACAATTCCCGTCACCTGAACCAAACGCTCTGTTTCTGGCGTTATTCCTGGGGTACTTAAAAATCTTCTCGGCATTTTAGCCTTTTGAGAAACTTGATATTGCATTTCAACGACTGCGAATAAGTATAAATTAACAACCTTTGTCATTTAAACTTGCTTCAGTAATGAAATTAAAATGTATTTTTCCAATTTTCTAATGATGTTAACTTCTGCTAATTTATTAGCGTAGAATCTAATTCAGTTGCTCTAGAAACAAACACGATGCGCTTTCCTCGATCAATTGGCTCATCATTGTATCATATTCAGTGTACTCATGTATCAACATATGATACATGAGTCACTGAAGAAGGTGAAATTATTTTTATTTCTACAACCGAAATACATTAAATTTAACGATAATTATTTGGGTTAAATTGAGTGAAATCTCGTAACTCAATTTTGAAGTACACATCACAAAATCATATTTTCGTATTCGATACTAACCAATTAAGTTTAAAATCCAAGTTGCATCGAACTGCCAGTGCCAGTGAGTTTGCCGTAGACACACGTAGAAAAATCTCTGTATATATTGGAAAATGGTTTTATGAACTGAAACCTGGTGTTGGCGTTTCAATTAAACGCAGGATCTGATGGAAAAGCAAATTAAATCTACCTATAGTTACATACATGTGCACAGCAGCCTAGAACAGGCTTCCTATTTTACATGTTGGCGCAGGTAAACAGTTCGTTAAAACTAGTGCGGTAATTAAAAGTTTGGCGGTTAAGGCTTAGCAAATTAAAAATATTTGTCCATAATTTTATAAAGTTTTATTTTAATACTCATTGGGTACCAATTACCAACCCTCTGTTTTCGTACTTTATTATACCACTAGCTATGCCTGTGACTTCGTTCGCGTGGCCTAACAATTTTTAGTAAAGAGTTAAAATTATTAGAGAAATTTAACTGTACAGACAAAGCGTGATGATACCTATACAGAAGATGAAGAAGATGAGACGACCGAAAAATATATGTCTTATAGTTAAGCTGGACCATTATGACTCTTCTTCAGGTGTTCCAGATCTTCAATGTTTATAAATCAACAGAAAATGTTCATCAGGCTGAATAACTTTTGTTAAGGCATCATTTCTATATTTCCTATAGTTTATCTGGATCATTATGGGTATATATCAGATCTTCGATTTTTATATCGCAACAGAAAATAATCATCAGGCTGAACAACTTTTGTTAAAGCATAATTTCTAATTTTCCTATAGTTTAGCTGTACCGTCATTGTTCTCCATCAGGTGTTGCAGTTTTCAAAATCATTAATACCCTATATATTGCCTAGACTTAATAGCTATATAACAAAAAGGTTTTATTCAAATCCGTCCAGTAGTTCCGAAAATTAGCGCGTGACAAACAGACAGACATACAGACCGGCATACATACAGAGTTTTTTTTTCAAATTCTTTCTCTGTTACTATGACTCTATTGCCTAATTTTGTTTTTATGTAAATTTATTCAATGTACAGGATTTTATTTCTACTGTTTTATTATATATGTATTATATAAAAATTGTATTATATTGTTGTAATGTCCTGAAAAGTGAAACAGTATATTTATTTACGCAGGTTGTAAAAAAGATTAAGTTATTTCTTGAAACGTTTAATTTTTGGATATAATTTTATCGATATAAAAAAAGCCGACAAGCTGTCTTACTATAGGTCACTTACTGTATAGTCGTACGAGCACCCCACATATGTCAAATATAAAATTATACTCAAATATATTTTATTTTATGATTATTCGTAACACATCAAAGTATTCGGCTGATAAACTGGTCTCCCCCGCCTTCCAGCAGTACATGACAACCCAATCGGTATATCAGCTTGCCCTATTTGCATTTCAGTTTCAAACAACGGTCGCAGAGATATCCATATAAACAATCGCACAATGCACTTCAAAACCATTGGGATGTTTCTACCCAAATAAGTTATTAACAAATAACAAAGCTTCAATTGACTACAAATATTTAGAAAACTAACGCACCCGAGTTTATTTTATTACTCCCGATCCAGACATGGACTTTCATATTTATTTCTGAATTAATTTAAAGTTATTGTTCAATATATCGCTTTCGTTTATGGATTTTCATTATTATTTATTCAGAAGACATTTTTAAGGTGAGACTACGAAATGGAAACGGCTCAATTTACAAATTCTGACCACTTCTTAATAATCAGCTTAACGTCAAAATAAATGTTTATATAATTTACCTAACTACTTACTGTACTTCGCACAGATTTCTTCAAGAAGTAGGAAATACATGCCCAACTTTGTTATTTATGATTTTGAGTATCAAGGAAGTCGGTTCAATCAAAAAAAATCTTTTTTATGCCTTAATATAAACAGAGTACAATCACAGGAAAGTTATGTGGTTAAAATTAATGTACTATAAATAA
Source organism: Plodia interpunctella (assembly GCF_027563975.2). NCBI lineage: Eukaryota > Metazoa > Arthropoda > Insecta > Lepidoptera > Pyralidae > Plodia > Plodia interpunctella. The sequence continues at coordinate 7,813,840 of NC_071324.2, read as the reverse complement.
AAATTAATCTTAATACTTATTAATGCGAAAGTTTGTTTTCCTCTGAAATCGTGTAGTTAAAAGTACAGGGAAGGACATAGGAAAAGATAACTGTTTCCGGAGGGAAAATCACGCGGGCTGAACCACGAGCAAAAGCTAGTATGATATGCGCAATATTTTAACGACTTCATAGCACACAAGGCCTACATACAGACTCTCTGACATGCACTTTAATTGTGTTGGTAATCTTAACTAAAATGAAGTAATATTAGATTAGCTTATCATATCACAAGACCGTTGCGAAAGTCGACATGTGATCTAGATACGTTTAGGTCGCTTCGCTGCCAATGCCATTGTTTGAAGCTTTAGAATTAGCTCCGTATTTTTTTATCGGCGTCGATGGTCGTCGGCAACCACCAGAGCATACAAGTTTCTTTGTGCTAAGTAATTGGTTTTCTTAAGAGATGTTAAAATCTGATAGCAATGAAAGATTCCGTTGAATAAATATTATTACTTAATTATATCCTGCCTCTGTATTGGAACTCCCAGTATAGAGACTCCCTGGGAGAAGGCCATCTGTCATTTTTGTCATGTACGTAGGTACGTAGTAGTAGGTCTTTCAGTATCTATCCAAATAAAATATAATTATTTTAGTTTATTATTCCTTGATTGTATTTATACTCCAATCGGACTTGCGCCCTCTTTTTATATATAGAAAATATGAATATTCCTTTTGTTTATAACAAATAGGTTGGTCACTTTCCGTATTGTGAGCAAACTGTATTATGCAAAACTGTTTAGTTTGCATACACGTCGACAACGATAAAACAATGAGATCATAATGAACCCGAGTATTTTTGCTGTGTGCTATTTTGGAATCAAATAAAATTTAACCCATTTATTTCAAGCAAGCCAGTAAAGTAAAAGGTACTACGTTTTTTCTTTTTGAGTGAGATATTGTTGTCACTTGTATGTATATAGACATAGATATTATTCAATAATTGCATCTGACAACAAATTTCCGTAGCCTGGTCGAGTCTTTGGCACCAAATGGTGGTTGGTGACTATTTTAACCATCGCTTGAGTTTGACCATCCAAAGTCGTTATCCTTCTGGGAAGTCCACCGCACGACGACGTCGATGTGGGAGCAATTTTTTGTTTACATTAATTTTATTCATTTATACTTTAGTTTTAATTTTATTTGTTAAAGTTAGTTTTAATTTTAGATAAGTTTAATTTAGTTTTTATTTAAGTGGCATCAAATAACTAACTCATGTACTACACTAGGATTCGCACTTGGGACTTTTCGATCACAGGGAAGGTCTTAACTACAAGACCAACCTCGCTTCTGACAAATATAACAAAGTAAAAGCCAGTTAGTTATACCTAATAAATAAAAATAATATTCTTTTATTAGATTATTATATCAAATCCTTTTTTCAAACAAACAACCAAAAAAAAACAACAAACGAAAAAACTTTTTTCAAACTGGCCAACGCCTACCAAAAAGATTTGAATTTTTGTTTCTTTTTATTTATAATGAGTATACCTATACTCAAAAACTGCTACACTAAATTTAGCACAGAGACAGATGAATCCTTCTGAAGTAACTTAGATTACTTTATTATGGTTTTACCCGAGCTATGCCGGGACTGGCCGCCAGTTAAATATATATAATTCGACACTACAATCACATGTAACTTTTGTCCGTAATTGCGTTAATTTTTATATGGTAAGTACACATAAACTTCCTCATAAAAAGACAATTTGCACGGCCGTTATAATGCATTACCATTCCCAATTTATTTGTGGTTATTTCGCTTCAAAATAGTGCCAATTAAAGTATAGTTAGGTAGGTATATTATATAGGTATAAACTTTGTTAAATTGATATTTAAAAATTAAATATCAATTTAACAAAGTTTAACCTAACGTATAACAGCACAACCACAATAAAATAAAGTAGCCTATGTTACTCCTGAAGGCTTCGTCTATCTCTGTTCTAAATTTCAAAAAGCAGTCGAGTAGTTAGAGCTTTAGAAATTTTATTTATTTTTAAGTACATATCTAATGTCAGTGATGGGGTCTTTTTCTTTTATCGAATTTCAGTGTTTATAAGAAAAAATATTTTTTGTCAATTCTTCGAAATCAATAAACCTCAGTAAGTGTACAAGTGCTTATCTGAAGGTTTCTGGATATATATTGTACAGTAAGTATTACTCGAATCGCACTTACAAATTACACTTACTGAAGGGTTTAAATCGATAATAATCAGTGCGATACCAAAAATTACGATAAGCTGAATAAATTATTAATTTGACAGACAGCTAATACATAATTTCAGTCCACGCATTAATGATTAAATTTCATACAAGTATTCCTTCCAACGCACCTAGACCAGGTGCATTGCACAAGTCAACTTTTAACTTAACTTTAACTCGAGCACAAAAACGCAATCTAGTCGTTAAACGACAAAAAAAATATTTTCAAATTCATACAAAAACCAGATGAAGGTACTAGGAGTACCAATTTATCTGGTACAAAACCAAAACCTCCAACTCGTGGATCCTTTTAGAGAGCAGTAATAACTTTGTTCCAAGATATGTAGTGGCATGTACTTAATTTTTTTCTGTGGTATTGGACATTTATTCCCGCCTTAGAATAGGGCCACTCCTTATCTTACCGTGTCGTACGATACAAGTGGGACAGCATTGGTAGCTGTAGGCAATAATGGCATTCCCAAAAGGGATCGACATCAGGCAGGAGGCCCGTTGTAAATGGCAAATCTCTATATTTTTGCAATCATCAGCTTTTCGGTTGCACCCCAAATGTATACGGTATACGCGATTACCTAAATATATAAGAGAGATTATTTTTCTGTGTCACAATGTATACTGTATCATTGTGTTATAATGTAGAGGTAGGTGATATCGCTACCGAGCATTCCTGTATACAAGAACAGATTCCATAACTCATCGAGAACTTTGCGAATGCCGTTGGCTTTGAAGTTCTAGGAACACGGATTTTTCTTCATCAAGTTTTATAACTATCAATATCAATAGAAAATGCAGCTTGTTAGCAGTTTTTAGTTTTTATTTGTTTGATGGTTGTTGCAACTGTAGCTAAATCCAATTTTAATGGACAGAATTTTTTTTCTGTCACCTGGTATTTATTAATTTTAGATAAACAAATTTTTATTACTTCTGTCTCCTGCAAAAATTCCTTTGTTTCTCCAATTTCATTTGTTTCTGTCGGAATCATATTGCTTTGCAGTCGCCATTGATTATTCTACTTGGAATGTATTTGTGCATTTATTTAATTTGACACCGAAGTCTAGCTTTTATAGACGTTTTTCTCATTTCCCCGCCAAGAGCTTTTCATTACTCCAGCCTCAGAAAAAAATACAGGTGTTTGCTAAATAGCTGCAAAGTTTATAGGCGAATACAGACAAATTATAACTATTAGAAGATAAAATTTAATACTTTTTTTACTTTTAAATTTTACATATCTTCTTAGTCGTATTCCTCATGGCTTCGTCGTGGTAATTACATGGAACGAACACACACAACAATTTTCTTGGCACTATTCATTACAAAATATTTTAATAGAATGGAGCCCTGAAGCTGAATTCTTTCTAAAAGACTTGACGAGAGACTCCAGATCAGACAGCTCCCTTGCTCAGTGAGTAGGTCTCACTATACAGCGAGTTATACAGCGAGGAAATGCTGCCAGCATTTAGGCCCTGCCCCATGTTTAAATAAACGCGCTGGACGATATATTTTATTTAGAAATATTTATATTTATTTAATTAGGTATGTATAATAGTGATTTATAAAAGAAATATTATATTATGTGACATTATTTTTTAAAGAAATCACACTGACAAAAAAAATAGGTATGTAGTTTTTAATTAGCTTTATTGTATTAATTTCTCTATAATATATATTTAGCTTCTATAATTTCATTATTACAAAATGTAACTATTCCTACTATAATTACTAAAAACACACATTTATCACAACACACATCTAAAATCTATCAAATGACTAACTATGAAACGAATAACTATCAAATGAATCTCATACGCTTTTGTATTTGGATCAAATAATGCATGATATTATTACATCCTGTATGGGACAAAATAATAATCTAAGAGTAAGACTTTTAATTTGCACTTTGCTGTCATAATTATAATTAACTAGAGCACGTGCAGCAACTTTTTGATTTTACGCTCACTTCACTATGTAACATGACAAGCATCTGAGAAAATAAAATGTTAGTTGTAATGTAATTTTTTTGCCTCGAATCAGTTTTTAGAGTCCAGTAGAAAAAAAAGAATATATATATCTGTGACTATATACGTAAAGTAGACTCACTTTGCCATAAAAATATTTTTTATAATTTTTTGGCCTTTCTTAGTTCTACAAATTGGCTTGTTTTATTGGACGTGTTCAAAATTCTGTCTCATTGAAAGAGTATTCATTTCATTACGAAGTCCTGAGATTTTGCTCTAGTTATCTACTTAATGTAGTTGCTGAGTCAGACATTTCTAGTATCTATTTGTTTGGTAGAAACGTTAAGAAGAAAGTTTTAATTTCAAAATAGTGATTCCTGGAATTCTAAATTAAAATTTCTAAAATATTTAACATGTCGTTGAATAAGAAACAAGTATATTTAATTTATTATATCCTTTTTTAACACCTGACGACACAACCGAAGTTATTGTGTATGTGTATGCATATATCTGTCTGCCTGTGGCATAGTAGCAACCAAACGGCTAACCGATTTTGATGTATTTTTTTTAAGAGAATCGAGAGCGTTATTAGTGGCCTGGCATTAAAATAGTCCCGAATGTAACCGGGAACTTTATCCAAACTTAGCTAAGAACATTCAAATTCAAGTAATGTTCAGTCATTTTGAAACCATCAGCTCATTTCTAGCAGATGGCCTCGACCAAATGGCTGAATCGCTTTTGAAGAATTTTTTTAGCGAGGTCTATGAATCAACATGAGGCAAAAATACATTTTTTGTATCTATGTAAGTTTGATTTTTATGAAATTTAAAAGGTATGTAGGATCTGTCAATTTTTAATGTCAATATACTTATAAAACATATACGTGATTTGTGATCTTCAAGTGGCTGAAAGTAACATAGGTATCTATTATGTTAGATCATGAAGATCGAGTATGTCAGGCACACTCAAATGGTGGCGACGTCGTGGATCGTTTCGGGAGGTTCCCTCTATTGTGATTGAGCTTCGCGATGGCTGACTCACGCGTCAACTCGTGAACGGGTGTTGCCGTGGGGAATGGTCAGCTCGATCTTTTATTAAAAGTTTTTTGTTTGGTTACATATATTTTTTTCCTTTCATCAGCACTTGAACACAATCATATATTTCTGTATACCTTTACATGTACTTTATTGTGTACTTCCATTGTTATATTACTGATAAAAACATACATAAATTTATTTATGTATGTTTTTATCTGTAAAAATATATTTGATATACATAAATTTATTTAAAAAATTGGTAAGCCCTTCTGGCATATTAGGGACCAACACTATTGGAATGAGTTTCTTTCGGCATTTCTTCTCAGCAGTGGTCGTTCCGAAATGCTAGTAGTTTGGAGCTTTGGTAAATATCATTTAATTTAGAATATGACGTGAAAAAGTGCCTGTGAAGGCCTAATTTCTGAATAAATGATTTGATTTTGATTTTGAATTCTTGGGCCCACAAAATCAGGTAAATCGTTTTTGAAACATTCGAAATTTTGTGAAAAAATATTGTGAGTTATGTAGGTACATAAGTCAAAATAGATTTTTATCCTACTGTTAGATTATGAACATTTGAGGTTAAGTGAATATTTCATCCTATTTAGGAGTAGGTAGTAGTAGAGTGGAATAAAGGTGGGCAAGAATTTGATTTCTTCCGCCTACAGTTGTCCAACTGTAGGCGGAAGAAATCAAATTCTTTGGCGTCAATTTTATGTATGTAGACTTGTTTTCCCTAGCATTTAGCATAGTTTATTTCTCTCTCACTCTCAACCCAGTCTCGGTTTTTTCCCTTGGCCATAGAGTGTCTGAGCCCAAGGACCACTTTCCTTCATATTCATTTCTCCTTCGCACGTATATAGAAATATGAAGCTGGGCTGTCACGTCATAATAAAAATCAAGCAGTTCAAGATAAGGTTAACACCTTATTATATTTTACAGGTAATGTCCAGCGCATCGGGTTTCGTCCACATCCAGATTTCTAGACGAGTATTTAAATATGAGTACAAACCACCTTATAACCGGTTCTTTGTCTGGGCGACGAAGGTGAATATTGTTTGTATCGAATTCTCTCAGGAATTTCAATTAATTTTTTTGCCGAATAAAAGAATTTCTTTCTTTATTATTTTTTTGTAATTCAATTATATACTTATTTTACAGAGAAAAATTTCCTTATAATAAAGGCTAAATTCCGAGCTATTTAGGCAGGCAAGGCAAGGCAGAGAGCAACTTGTTGCATATCCATTGTCCCCACACCACCTAGATATTATTTAAATCTTTGTAGTATATTTCAAGCCATAGTACTATGGCTATGTGTGGTAGTGTATATTTGTTTGGTAGTCCATATAAATATTTCAAACAGTTTGTTCGCAGAGCTTAAACAAAGTTATTTCTGTAAAATGACGAATTTAATGAGCGGCCAAGCTAATACACGCACTCGCATCGAGCTAATTTTATGTACATTAACTCGCTCGGCACACTTTCTTAAAATATTAGAAAAATCACGTATTGCCGTAAACTTTATATAAATTGTAAAAAAAAGTTTAACAGTTATAAAAGTTACTTACAAAGTGTGTGTTTCAGGCGGAGCTTTCGGGATTGCGACCAAGTCCTGCTGGAGGCATCGGACCGTATTTCGATTGCACTGACATTTAGAAGGGCAAATAAAATCAGAGAGAGCGAAGGTGAATAAGATTAGAAGAAGGAAAAACTTTATAAAGTTAGTGGATTTCATGATGGGTCGCGGCGGCGCCTGCATACGAGTGCAGGCTGCCAGCGGCGGAGCGCGAGTGCCGGCGACTGCCGGAGACCGAGCGATGCGTCGCGACGGTACCGGAGCCCGGCTCGTCTCGCGGTCCGCGCCCTGCTCCGCGGGGGGGGCTCAGCACCGCGCGCCGCCGCCGCCGCCGCCCGCCAACGCTTATCACTCGACGTATACAGTCATAATGCTCGCAAATGAACTTTGAACTTTCTGAAGAACTAAGCCAGATAATACAACATACATCCGTTTTATGTACGGCCGCGCAGCTACCAAATAGATAACATGAAACTCACATTTTTCGAATTTGTCGATTATAGACTTCAGAACAGACAGGATACCAATGCCCCAAGTCCTACACTTGGAGCATGGGATAAACATGGACCAAAGTCCAGTGTAGGTACATGTACAGCGTACAGCTTGCTCACACAATACATAAGTAAGCATCGCTGCTTCTTCAATTTTTTCCATAATATACTTAAATTATCATAGAGCAAATATTGGATATGTTCATAGATAAAATAATAATATAATGTGTTGATGTTTGTTAAAAAAACACGCAAACTCTACTAAGTAGATAGCTCTTTGTAATATAAAAAAATAATTTGTAATAAAAAATATAAATATATAATTATATTATATAACTTGGAATTCCTTTATTTATTTATTTATCTACTAGCTGATGCCTGCGACTTCGTATTTTTTGTAAGGAGTCAAATTAGAGAAATTTAATTGTACAGACAAATGTAACGATACCTATACATACAGAAAATGCTATCAGACTGAAAAAATATACTTTCTATAGTTTAGCTAAACTATTAAGACTCTTCTTTAGGTGTTCCAGATCTTCGATTTTTATATCTCAACGGAAAATGCTCACCACACTGAAAAAATGTTGTTAAGTCGTCATTTCTATATTCCCTATAGTATAGCTATACCATCATAGGTCTACATCAGGTGTTCCAGATTTTCGATTTTTATATCTAATTTTTGTTAAGGCATCATTTCAATATTTCCTATAGTGTAGCTGTACCGTCATTGTTCTGCATCAAGTGTTCCAGTTTACAAAATAATTTATACCCTATATGTTGCCCAGGCTTAAAAACTATATAAAAAAAAGTTCAATCAAGTCAAATCCGTCCAGTAGTTCCGAAGATTAGCGGTATAAACAGACATACAGAGAGACAGTTTTTTTTTTCAAGTTCTTACTCTGTTGTTGTGACTATATCGCCTAATTTTATTTTTATGTAAATTTATTCAATGCACTGGATTTTTTCTACTGTTTTATTATATGTACCTATTGGTGAGTAAAATATTTTATCTATGAGTAAAAGCTATATTTGAGATCCTCATCTTAATACATGACACGATAAGGTTAGCAAAACTTTTATTTCCTTATTTAAGTGTTTGGATCATAGAACTATAGTGTGTTACCAAATTTCATCATCTTTGACAGACAGACGGACACGCAGGTGATTTGTGCGGGACGCTAAAAAATATTATATATTTTTATATAAAAAGCTATTCGTATTTTTTTTTTTTCTATTTCACTGTCTGGTCAGAGGTCTTCAAAGGGCTAATTTACCGCCAACTAATTGTTCGTTGATTGATGTTAATGTCAATTAATATGGTTGACCTAGGTGTTCAATTGAATGACGGCGCGGCGGACTAGGCTTCCAATTAAATTACTAATTTAACCAGGTGATGGCCGCTTGGGACATAATGACGTGACGTGGTTAGGTATTATTGGATAGATATTAAGTACTTAATAATTTTGTATGTTACGAAATACTCTATTGCCGACATATCGCATGTCTCGCAGTCTCTCGCACGCACTACTACACTAATATTCCAAATGCGAAAGTCTGTTAAGCTCTCACGGCTAAACCGTTGTACCGATGTTAATGAAATTTGGTATGCATTGCTTATAGTCCCTATGGTTAATGACCCCAATTTTTGAACTGGGGAGCCTAATATTTGCATTAGGCTACTTTTTTAATAGATGGATGCCCAACGATTATAATGGTAGTGAAAGTTTGTACGAAAAATAAGTTCGTTTTGCTTTCACAAAAAAAAAATTAAGGGTATATCCGCCGGTAAAAGCTGTTAAGGATACATCTAGTAGATTGCACTTTTAGTAATTATATGTTCTCAATATTTTATATCCATGTAGTACGGTCGCTGTGATACATGTTTGACTTATCAAAAATATATTCTTAATATCTTCTTATACTTTAATAAAAAGCTACTTATACAGTCTATTAGATATTTAATTTGCTATATGTAATGATTACCTACTATAACATTTTATTTTATTTTTTTCCTATTTCAAGCCCCGACGACAATGAGGGGAGTTATAAGTTTATCTGTGTATCTCCATGTCTGTCTGTGTATCATAGCAGCTAAACCAATTTTGATCTATTTTTTTTATTGAAAAAAAAAACTCATCATTACGAGTAAAACAACGCACACACAACAATAAACTATTCGTTCCATCGTTATGATGGAATTTTTACATAGATATAAAAACATGTTTGGGTAATTCATTTATCCTTCATACGATACGAAAATAGTGAATAAAGTAATAATGCAAACAACGTGCTAGGAAGTACATTGACCTGCACGAGTTACGTCACAGTGTACATGCAGGTACGCATAACCATATCACTCTCGTCTTTTGATTATGAAGTCTCTATAATGAAAGATTCCTCGGAATTGTCAATGATATCTCGTTCAATTACAAATCCTACTAATATCATAAATGTCTAAGTTTATTAGAATGTATTACGTCTGTACCTATCTACTTATAAACGGGTATGAAAAAACCTGGACACCATGACCGTTTAATTCCTAAATTCACAGGAACACTGCTGCGAGACGCAGAGCCTCACAGAGGACCATTGGGGGAGGTCCGACTAAATATCACACAGTTCTTTTAAAAAGACATTTTTTTTATTGGAAACTTGTTTATTATTTAATTGGCGGCCTATCGGGGTTTTGCTCGAACCATAATAAATTATATACCCAAACTGTCATCAAGAATCACCACTATCAATTGGTGAAAACCATACACAGAATTTATTTATATACATACTGTTGCTAGCCTGCCATCAGACAAACTCTCTATGAATAAACAGGGTGAGGCAACATGTGCTTCGATATCTTCACTATAATACCGAAATGTGTAATGCCGCCTATACATACGCTGTTGGCAAACATGTCGGATTTGGCGGTATCAACGTACATTGCTGGATTTTCCGGTAAAAAAAGAAAAATAAGCGCAATACATGTTCAGTCAACAGCACATCAAGTTACCCGGCATGAACCTCTGTGGCATGGTAATAGCGACGAGTTTGCATAAATTTAGTTAGGTTACGATTTGATTGATTTGGTTACGATTTGATGTGCTGTTGACTACAGTCACATCGCGTCCACGTTCGGATCTAAGTTCGACGATAGTGTCGCCGGCTTAAGAAGCATGTTTTTAGTTTATAATTTAATTTTAAATCCCGTGGATTGGTTGGTTTTGTTTGTTTTTTTTTTAATAATAGAGCGCATTTCACATCTTAACCCTTGAGTGTGTAATTATCTTGTTTTGAATACGAGTATAACGAACAAACTATGCAGGGTGGTTCGCAGAGCGTTTGGAAAGCTGCGGTCGCGCTGTCATTTAAAATTTTAACTAAGAGAAGAATGAGTTTTGTTGACTGTATGACTTTACATGAATTACTCTGTACTGTAGTAATGTCAATTTTATGAATGACTGATTTTGCAAATGATTCCTTCCTCAAGAAAATTGACGGATTGTACCTAATGACCGCGCAGTTGCAGCGGTCGAAACGCTCTGCTAACCATCCTGTTTCCCCTCATTTTCATTCAAAACAATAGTTTAAGACATTAATTGTATTAAATAATCACTGCGAGACTATTATTATATTCGAAACCGCTTGTAATCTTGGTACCTAACACTGACGGTAATAATCTTACGTTTAAGTAGTTAAATTTAAGTTTTGAAACCAATATGATAGGTTCTATTAGGGATATCTTTTGATCGCGGATCTTTTGACCACAATTCTAATTATATACATATTTATAGTCCTACTCGATTATACATTATACTTAAGTACCTATATACTATTATATATGTAATTATATACCTAGGTACATCCCTGTCATGCCAAAACTCTAGTTCGGCTCCCAATGAGAGGACCAATAGTTAAAAGCACAGTTGTGATAATTCCACGGCCACAGCCTGAGTATCGATCGCAATGTAAACATTTATATTGCATCATGAAAAAATGTATCTGTCTCTCCTATGGATGTCTAATAAAAGGTTTTATCTATCTGTGTTATTTGTCCGTACGTGTTATATTTACCTATCTAGAATACAACTATGAAAAGGAAAAAAATGAATAGTTAAAATACCCTCGATTTCAAAAGCGAAGAATAATATTTAGTACAAATTCTTATATCACAGCAGTTGGTCAAAATGTTTTTCATCGTCATCTCTGCCCCTTTCTGGCCACTGCTGTTTAAACTGAGAATGATAAAACGTTGTCGCGTTGGCGGGCCTGCAACAGAAAATAAGTAGGTAGGTACCTACTTGAAATCGAATGTAGTTATTTCAACTCATACTTTTATTCAGTAGTTATGTATTTACTAGCGGTACACCGACGAGTCAACGTTTTTGTGTCAAGATACTTAATGTTACCTATTACTTTAGAATTAATTTTATTTAAAGGACAAATAAATATACCTAGACTGTACTGCTTTCACGAAATGTGTTAGTTTAACACATAAATATAAAACAATCTATACATAATAAAACTGTAACTATGTTCGTACATAAGAGATATTTACGAAAAATAAATAGGCGAGGACTATTTAAGGTCAATAGAAGCCAAAACAATTTTTTTTTAGAAATTTCATCTGTCTATCTGTCTGTATGTTTGTACGCGCATCACAAAAAATTTACTTAGCGGATCTGCATGAAATTCGGCACAGAGATAGAATGTGGCCTGGTTTAGAATATTAGGCTACTTTGTATTCCGAAATTCTATCCCGAAAGGAGAGAAATAGGGAGTGGAAGTTTGTATAAAACTTTTGTTATTTTTAAATTAAGACACTTACAATTTTAGATTTTCGTTCATCATTTAGAGTTTCGGTTGAAGTTTCCATACAAGTTTGTAATTATTTATTTTTATAAGTATTAATTTCGAAAATTTTACTTAGAATTTCTAAGAAAAATACGGATAATTAGTTTTACTACCTGATAATAGATGGCGCCACATGTGAACTCATAAAATTGAAAATAAAATCGTCAAATAATCATTATACCTCACATTAAATTATTTTTTGTTAGAAAAAAAAAATACAGTATATTTTACTCTCGCCATTGAACTTCCACTATTGAATATAGAAGCTCGCTTCAATTTTAATCTGATACAAGATGGCGCTACAAGGAAATAAAAAAAACAATGTCGATTGGAGTGTCCGCCTGGAAATTATATCAAACTCGAAATACGTACGCACATAAGGATTGATTTCGATTTGAATAAATTTTTCTTTTGCCTTAAATGTACCAAAACTGTGCCTTCCCGAAAACGATCTAATCTTTTTTCCGTTTCTGCGCATGCTTGAGAAGGTTGACAGAAAGTCTACCGGATCGTGACGAGCGTTTAACTTCACAGCGTTCCAGGATTGCATTGTCTAGATCCCACTCTTAGGCCTTGACGACCTCGTTAGCGCAGTGGTAAACACAGAAAATGCAGAAGTACATCTGAGACTCAGTAGTATGTTTGCGGGTGTCCAGTGCTCAGAATTTGTGTAGTTTCCAATTGGGAGAACAGGCAATATTTTATACAACAAAGTCCTAAAATACATTTCAGATTTGTTTAAACCTATTCCAGTTTTTCGATCACAACTAATATCCTAATACTATCCCAACTAATATCATGAATACGACAGTAAGTTTGTTTGTTAGCTCTTCACGCTCTATCTAACTCAACCAATCTCATTGAAATGTTGCATACATATAGTTTGAAATATGGAGGACATAGGGTGCCTTTCATCCCATCATTAACACTGTATGATATGGATAGGTAGGTATGTATATATAATCGGCTACTCCATTTTCAAACGTACTTAGGTAACTAATTCTCCTAATTAAGATCTTGGTCTCCGACCGTTTCGGCTGAGGAAGTTTTCTGATGAGAGAGAGAGTAAGTATATTGGCATTAGTGGTTCTTTATTTATTGCAGCTAATGCGCCTATATCAGGGTCGGAGAGGAAATTCTGGAGGCAATTTTTATAGTATCACTTCACTGATGTCTAGCAAAGGGTTTTATTATTCCAAGCGACATCTGTTAGCTAAATTACGACCAGGGCTACGAAATTATATTTTTAGGAGACACTCAATATACAGCACAATGTACTTATACACTATCGACAAACTGAGACAGATGCCGCTGCCACCGCAGCCAACGCGAATGAATGAAAAAGTTCGCCTAAATTTGTCGAACTGCCGAATGTGTATAGCAATCGATTGCATTGTGGCTATTATGGTTACTACTTGGTACTACTAACATTTCCAATAGTGAGTACAAGAACTCCTAGATGGCGTTATACCAGCTCCGCAATGTCGTCGAACTCAGACACATGCCGACACGAATGCATGAACATTGCGTATTTACTGCAATAAAAGACCAGCAATGTGTACCGCATCCGCCAAAGTTTGCCAACTGTTTGGCGAAAGTGTGGAGCCGCTATTATAGGTATGACAATTGAGCGTGTTTCCATTGCTCTTCTGCGTTGATCCATTGACGGAACCGCAAAACGAGAGCACAACGCTCGTAAATATACACCATAATTTTTTAATGATGCTAAAAAATAAAATGGGCCTAATGATTACCTATTACTGATAATATGTGTGCAGTCAAAATATAAAAAATTGAAAACCATAATTTATAAAAAAATCTATAATTATTGGTTATAGAGAGTGCCACCAGTTCTAAGCTTCATACCTAGTAAAGGTAGGTTCTGTGCAGCGGTTCACACAAAGTCGATTTTCGTTGTCTGGCAATTCTTATTTATTCATTTTTTGCCTATGACAGGTTCGTTGCACACGAGAGCGAGAAAACACGATAAACTATGAATTGGAATTTCAAACTACATCCATAAATTCATTAATATTTTGGGTTAAAAGACAACCTCAATAACTTTGGTGATAAACGATAATATTAAATTTTGATTACTCACATATAGGGTCTTTAATATTAGGTCCTTAGGTACATACATATGAAATGAGCGTTTTGTTGTACTGACTACTTTAATCACAAATTTCTCCTCTTTGGTTAGGAATTCCAAATTCAAATTTATACAGCTATTTACACATGTATTTGTGTTTCGTTAACCGTCATTAATTTGTTTTTTTTCTTCTGATTTTTCTGTTTGCGTCACTCAGTTTACAAAATGGAAAATTTGAAATATCGCGTTATTTACGAGTACGAGTTCCACCGTGGCACCAGTGCAGTGCTGCGGATATGGCTCGAAGGGTTAATGATATGTATGGCGGTCGTGTCGCAAAAGAAAACACAGCGTTTTCGGTTCCAATGTTTTCGTTCTGGAAATTTATGGAGGGCTGAAGGGTTGATAATGAAGAATTGAAGGCTATTATGGAAGCGGATCCATCGCAAACCATGTCCGATTTTAATCCCCTTGAATCAAATTGGGAAGATTAAGAAACTTGAAAGGTAAGGGTACCTTACAAATTGAGTGAAGCAAACCGGCAATCTCGTGTCGACTGCTACGTTACATTACGTAACCGGCACAATAATGAAGGGTTTTAAAATCAAATCATTACCTGGATGAAATATCTGAAGCTCATCGTAATGGCTGGACCCTGGCCAAATCCTGCCCCAAGCGAAACTTGACCCAAAAAAGTTACTTGTAAGCGTTTGGTGGACTAATGCCGGTGTCGTGCACTACGGTTTTCTCAAATATGGCCAAACGATTACGGCAGACGTCTATTGTCAGCAATTGCAAACATCAAGGCTGGTCAATCGCTCCACGCCACTGCTGCTTCACGACAACGCTAGACCACACACTGCACAACAGACGGCTACCAAATTAGAGGAGCTTCAATTGGAATGTCTAAGACATCCACCGTGCTCCCCGGACTTTGATCCAACAGATTACCATTTTTATTCAAATCTTGGATAACTTCTTCCAAGAGAAAAAATTCAACTCCGATAGGGCAAACCGCCTTCAAATATTTTATTGATTCCCGTCCGAATGGTTTTCTTAGTAAAGGGATCAATGAACTACCTATGAGATGGCAAAAGTACATAGATAATAACGGTTCTTATTTTGATTAAATAAATACGTTAAAAAATATTTGACTTTTTGTTCCTCCTATACCAAACGCCAATTTCATAGGACCTAATATTATGCCTTTCGACATACAGCGATTAATTCTTGTAGAACAGATCACGACGGTATTATGCGGATTCGATACTGATACTCAATAATCAGAACCGATTCGGTGCTACCGAATCCGCCAGTTTGGTAAACTGTTCGACGAAAGTGTGGAGCCTACATAACACCGTCGTTCTGTTTTCCATTGCTTTGCATATAAAGAATCCCATATATATATATATCTTCTTTATATATCATATCATTGATGATACGGGGACTTATATCTTCCTAAGACATATCCTATCATAGAACATAAGATACATATCATACAATAGACCCTAGGCTGTAGGGGTCAAAATAGTATAAAATTTTGACCACAATGCCATGCCACTTAATCTCGCTTCACAAATTAGGAAGTTCCATATAAATATGCAACCCCTAATGCCTCCTCGGATGTGAAATTTTCAGATCTAATAAATTCATTATTATATTTAGACTACTAACAATCAAAAATTTAATGTGACTTAGGTACTTCAAAAATGCTTCATACAACCATGCAATCCCTATTGTCAAAATAAAATTAATGCATTATTTTTTACCACAAACAGCAACTCCCTATAGGGGTGTAATTTTCAAATTCGAATTATTTAATGCATTATTTTTTACAAAATAAAAATTTAAATTAAAAATTTCATGTCTCTCACTTCAAAAAAAACGAAGTTTCATATAAACTGATAACCCCCATTTCACCCCCTTTGGGATGGAATTTCGAAATATTCTTTCTTAGCGGACGTCTTCTAGTAACAATCTACCATCCTGCCAAAGTTCTTCTCAGTAGTTTTCGAGATTTCGTGATGAGTGTTTTTCGCTTTTATATGTATAAGTAGATAGAAGATAGATGACAGAGATCCTGGAGCTGGTCCCTCGGGCGTAAAACGCAGACCGAAATCACCGAACGTCGTTTTAGCACAATCACTAAACCTATTTTTTAAACTACGGACCGACTAATATTTGTTGCCCATTTCTTGTAATGAGAATTGAAATCAAAGGGGACCTGACGGGTGACACAGGTGACACGAAAGGAAAGGAAGGGTAAAGAACAGTAAAACATAACCGTTGGAAGCGTCGAAGTTTCTGGATATTTATCTACCAGAATACAAGAAACATCGGAGCTTCATCCGGAATTCTCATTTTGGTTGATATATATACTTTAATGGCGACAGAATATTACATTGAAATATTACTTATGGTTAGGTTGTGTCCACTGAAAGCTCAGTTGCATATAACGGTACATTTATGGCGAACCATATCTAATTCAATATTACTTACTTTTAAATATTGACACATTAATTGAAAACCACAATTACTATATGCGAATTAATAATATGATTATACAAAGAAAATACAAAGAAATCATAAACTATAGATCATAATCATAAATTTTAAATCAATAATAAAGTAGTTCAATCTTAAATTCATCCTAAAATTCTAATAATAACATAAACATATTTGAAAAAAAAACTATTTAAGTAATAGTTACGGTAATTAATTTGTATTATAGTCCTAACTTACAATACGAGTCAGACAAATTATTCAAATATTTATATAAATTACATCTATTGGGTGAGACAATAAAGAAATTTTTCTATCCATTGCAGATTAAATTTTAAGACTTTTGGAATGTTAAAAAAGATTAAAATTTTCAGAAAATATGGAATTTTGATCCTATAAGCACGCGCGCAAACTTATCACTTTTCGTTGTTGTAAATAATTCAACACAACTACACTCAAACTATTTTATCTTTTTTACTGTCTTAGTGAATGAAAATATACTAATACAACAGAATGAATCAACAACTGCCACTTTTAAACCAAAAATGTGGTGAGATCACCATTTGTTTTGAATAGTATACTTCTCTTTATTGTCTCAAAAGGGTATATTACGTTGTATAATATGAGCCATTGAATCTTAAAAATAGAGATTAACTATTGCTAGACTAACCGCTTGCTAAACAGACGTCCCTAATACAGCTAAAAACATTCAATTCAATTCGTATTTACTGCAGATGGTCTAGGTGGTCACTTCCGACATCCTTCTTGCGATAGTGTGCGTTTGTCTAAAGCACTGAAACAGGCTTATATAGAAAAAATGGATTATAGATTTATGAAGTACACAGTAGTGACTCAAATTTAGTGATGAAGACCAAATATAAGGTGGTGATCGTTTCGGTCGAGATAGTTATCTGCCAAATGGAGTACATCATGATTACTACACTATTAAGATTCTTATATTAATCCTAAATCTGAATCTAATAAATGGCAGTGGGGTTAGCACGGCTGTTGAGAAAGACTGGTGGCGCTTTCTCGATTTATACTACTCTATTTATTTGAATCTATGTCTAAATGCGGAAATATCTTAGACCTTATGGTACTAAGTCCGCTTAATCTAAAACAAATCTTTATGTGAATATTTCGCTATATATATATCTTAGGATAAGTCATCAATTATTAATACGGATTATTCCAGAATTATGCTTAGTTATATTATTCTTAACTTTACCTCACTGAAACAAACCCACTAAAGCCATTAATTTCTACAACATTCTCTAATACAGAACACCAAATAATTTATTACGCCAATCTAACGACAAAGCCGTAATGAGAATACAAGAAATTATCATATTTCTTTGAACCGGAATGTATGCAAGTTAATTATTAAATACTACTTTTATTATTAATAAATAAGCCTGTTTCAGTATCTGACGCACAAAAGCAAATCTATACAAATCGAAAATATAGGTGAAGAACAATGTCATCTAATTAATCAGTCAGATTTCAATAAAATTCCGAGAATATTGACTCGAAACCAGTCTTAAGTGAGTATTTTTTTAACATGAGTAATGAAGAAAGTGAAATGGTGAAATGACTTAACTAATCTTATCTCAAATAGTTAATTTGTTAAAATAGCCTGTATCCACATGTTATGATAATGATTGTCTTTAAATCCAAATTACACAAAAGATAATTGAAACGAAAAAAACTCCATGACATTTGAATCATCAAAATTACAAGTCATCTAAGAGATTATATCAGTTAATTTGAATACTAATTTAGTACTTATAAAATTGAGTACATTCGACCTAGATCTTAACAATTAATATAATATCAAAATTTTATGGACTATGAATTATATAATAACATGATAAAACAGTCTTCCAGGCTTTCTCGTTTATCAAAAACTTGTAAATTGTAAATTTTAATTGTAAAAACCAATAGAGTACAAGAATCTCAAAACATTCTAAAACCACCTTCACAGTTCATTCCATTTTAAAGTAACAAAAGCTTCAATTTCGAGTTATAATACTTTCATATTTATTTACTAAATTTCAGACCAAATTTTTGGTATCATAAATTACGTAACTAGATTTAATATTTTGAATTAGAATATTTTTCAATGAGAACAATTATAAGAGAATAACTAAATTGAGATAAACAGGTGTAAATTTTATATAAGTCATGTTACGCTCCCTAATTAAGCTTAACTACTATTGAGTACGAGATAAAACTAGACGAGAGAGTGATCTCAACTACGTCAACACATTGAATGTTTTACATGTAAGTAACGTCTATTTACTTTAATTTACTTCTTGAATAATTACCTAGTCCTGTAAGTACCTTAACAACCGAATTACTTATCTGACATTAATATAATTACTTCATAAAAATTTAAAATAAGAGAATAATACAATATAAACGAATATTACGAAGCGCTAAATCAATGTTGTACAGTATATTGTAACTAGACATTTATTAATTTCTAAGAGCGGAGTTCATAAATCGATTGCATGGATTTTCACGACACGACATAGATCAAATTAATTAAAAACTAACATTGAATCAAAAAACACAAAATAATGTAACGACATACTAGCGTCGACAACTGAAATAAACGGGAAAGACAAATGGATTTACACGCATATTACGAGTATAATTTACAGAACGTATTACGAGTCTGACTCTTATGTGTAACTTGTATGCTAAGGGTGCCGGCGAGTTGGCGATGAGGGGTTTTGTCCTGGTTCATAAGTGTGGGACCAAGGGGTTTTTGAACAAATTCTTGTTTAAATGCATGAGGCATTCACCCATGTTGTCACAGTCCATTTGCAGTTGCACGACCAGAATAAGTACTTTGTGTGAAACAAACAGTAAGCAAATGTCCCGATTCGTTTACTCGCCGACATGTTCTGTTCGCCGTATAACAGTGTGATTATTTACTTCTCCTTTTCTTTATCGTCTTTCTCTTTCTTATCTTCGGGTTCTTTTTCTTGTTCTTTCTCCTTTTCGTCACCCTGAAAAAAAAATAATTAATAAATGGTATATTTGTAAAGTACAAGTGAAAATTTCAAAATATCAAAGCACATAATCGAACCCAAATGAAAATAATATTAAATTTCTATGTGACTCACTTTGCCCTTTTCTGTGTCATCTGGCAACGGTTGTTTTTCAGCGGGGCCGGTACCCTCCTTGGTCTCCTTGACCTCCTTCACAGGTTTGGGAAGGTGCGCATTCAAGTCAAGAGTGGTGCAAATGTCATCCCAATCGTGGAAAGCACGCTCCTTGATGCGGGAGACGAGGCCCACCAGGTTCGGGAAGGAATCGTTCATCGCATCTCGCAGGGGGTGTGCCACCTCTTTGTCTATGAAGTGCAACTGCGCGAGATTTGAGAACGCAACCACGTCCAGCTAGAAATATTAATTCCAAATTGTAAAATCATTCAAACATTGCTAAATATAAAAGTACTGTAATAAAATTGAGTAAACAAATTACCTACTATTTTTATAGTAAATTAATTAGTCTTAAAGCGTATTTGTTATCAAATCGCATTTGTCACACTACTTACAAGTGTTGGTTCGTCACCGAAGAAGAATGGACGATCGGACAACAAATCTGAAAGCACACGCAAATCGTTCTTGCCGAACTCAAGGATCTCGTCCTGGCTATGGACGCCGATACCATGGGCTTTGGCCTTCTTCATTCCCTGAAAATGTTTTTGAATGGATTATTACTAAGAATAGAATCAAACCCATTTTTAAAGTCGGAAAATGAGTTATTGTCGAGCATATTCAAAATCCAAATAATACTTAAAACCAGATGCCACAAAATAAAACTTTTAAAATAAATCATGTTTTAAAAAACTTTTTCATTAACAATTCACTTTGCTTTAGTATTCCATACAGTTCAAACCTTATTTTTTGGTATCGGGTAGGTTTTAAATACTTCATCCGCCATTTTGTGATGGCAGCCATTTTGTATTTGAAAATCGTGTATCGTACAAGTAAAACCCTTTCATATGACCTATTGACCTATATTGAGTGGGCTTTACAAATATGTGTTAGCGGCCATCTTGTTTTGGCAGCCATTTTGAATTAACAAGAAAATTTACTAAATTTATTTGCATCGTCATCAGAATCAAAGGTGTATTCCAAATTTCAGCTCAATCGCGTCAATTTAATTTGCAATATTTGATCCAAACTATTACAGTTTTTATAGTCAAATACAAGTTTCTTTGTATATACCTAATATACAATGAGATATATGAAATTTCAACTTTACAAGCTATAAAACAGTTTCTATATGAAAGAGCAAAAGTTAACAAGGCACAAGCCATGAATGCAGAAAAGACGAGACAATGGATATGCACCACAGATTTAAAAACATTGTGATACGCGCAAACAAAGTTTATTGCAAACAAAGGCATGTTGTTTTCTAGTACAGTTATTAATTATTAAGTTATTAAAATGATATTTTAAATATTGTTTAGGAATACATGATCTAAATTGCTAGTGTTCCAGCTATTATTAGCACCTATGATAAAAAACATGACAAAGATACAATGCCTACCTTGCGCCCAGATGTAAGCTTGAAACAGAAGTTCAGGATGGGATTTGGCAGGCGAGTGTTGAGCGCGTTCTGTAGATTCACTTGATATCCTTTAATGACACTGTCGGGATACTTGGCGCGCCACCACATAATGACCCATGAGAGATGGTTCTCAATCATGGAGATCATCGCGTGTGCCACCACCCGCTGCTCCGGCGTCAGAGCTGCGTTTAACAAATAGGTGAACAGGTGCAAGCAAGTTTCGACACTTCCGTCCAAAATGCACATGCGCAACGTCCCATTAATATCTAGAATTCTGGAATACCAGGTCGCCCGGGCCTAGGAGAGCTGACCTGGACCTATCACTTGCTACATCGATCGGAACTTTAAAATAGGTAAATAGACCGGCAAACTAGGCCGGAAATGTATTTTTAGAACATGCAGCGAATATACCGGTATTGGGGATGGTTGGGGACAGCCCAAGAGGTTATATAGAATTATGCATTCGAGCTACTTTTATTGAAATTATACTACTTATTTACTCCTTGATACTATAGGCGCTTATAGACTCAAGTTGCAGCAAAACCATATCCAATGACAAAATCATGATTAGCTGTGGTGATTGATATAGGTACACATTACCGTACGCGTCTACGCTGTGAATACACATAATTTTGCTAAGCTACTAAAGCTACTATTTACGGACGGATTAGCTACTTACCAGCATCAAGATCCTTATTGTACTTCTCCGACAGTTCTTTGATGATAAATGTGCTGTCAGCAATTTCTTCGCCATTCAATTCCACAAAAGGTAATTGACCTTTTTTGGATCTAAATTTTGCCTTGTGGTCCACATTCTGGAAACAAATATTTTTTACAACTGCTTCTTTTGTCTCGCTTGTTAATCATTTTATTTCTATCGCTTCATAGCATAATGTAATCAATAACACAGTGCAGTTAAGCATGAGCATATATTCGCGTAGTAATATTGTGCATGAATATTAGTATTTATATATATTTACTAGTTGTTCGCTGCGAACTTAGACATCGCGAACACAATATTTTTTTATATAATTGTGAATATTTCAAAAACGACTCAACCGATTTTGATGCCTCACGAACTTAAAAATTCTATTGGCATATCCTACAAACCTTTTAAATCAATTCATCAAAATCGGACCAACGGTTCGAAAGTTATCGCGTTACAAACAAACGCAAGTGACTTTATTACATCAGTTTATTACTTAACTATATTCGTTGGTGAACTACATAATAGTAAGACGCGAATATTGCACGTCTAAGCTGTACATATACTAACTTATGATTACACTTATTTAACTGCTGATGCCCGCGACTTCGTTCGCGTGGCTGAACAATTTTTGGTAAGGAGTCAAAATTACAAAGCGTAACGATACCTACACATACAAAAGATACTCGTTATACTGAAAAACTATATTTCCTAAAGTTTAGCTGGACCATTATGACGTTTCTTCAGGCGTTCCAAATTTTCGATTGTTATACATAAACAGATGCTCATCAGACTGAACAACTTTTGTTAGGGCGTCATTTCTATATTTCCTATTAGTTCAGCTGTACCATCATGGGTCTGCATAAGATGTTTAAGATCTTCGTTTTTTTTACCTCAACAGAAAGTGTTCATCAGACTGAATAATTTTTGTTAAGCCGACATTTTTATATTTCTTATAGTATAGCTACATAACAAAAAAGTTTCATTCCAGTCCGCCCAGTACATAGAGACAGATTTTTTTTTCAAATTCTTACTCTGTTACTACAACTCTATCGCCTAATTTTGTTTTATGTAAATTTATTCAATGTACAGATGTTTTTTCTACTGTTTTATTTTATGCAGACATAGATATAGATAAGATACAATTAATATACTTTACTACGATTATTGAAATTAAAAAATGCACCATAATTTGAATGTTCCTTCCTACGTTATTAATTTTATAAATGGGAATGTTGCTGCCTTTTATTACTCTGGTATCTGCGAGTCATCTATGTCATCGCGGACAGCTAGACAAATAATCGTTCTTTCTTAGCGAGTGCGTAAAGGCGACTTGAATAAAATAGAATTATTTTATTCAAGTCGCCTTTACGCATCTGACAAGACTTTCACGACTACATGTCAACATATAAACTTTAACCAGTTTGTAGGTTTTCTCACGATGTTTTCCTTCACCGGAAGCAAGTGGTCAATGAAAACTACTATACGTGAGTCAGATTGATATAGAATCTCACGTGGCACGAGTAGGGTTCGAACATGGGACCTTTCGATCACCACATCGTAATAAATAAATAATAATTTAGACAGAGCGGAAGTCTGCTAAATGCACTACAACTTGAAAGCCCTACACCAAGTAGTAACCTTACGGAGATGGCTATTGCTACAAGAAGGGAGGATGCTAATAGATTCACAAGGGCCTTAGGAAATTCTGAATCCGAAGCAATACAGGGCGAGAGAGATTGGAAGTATAGACAGTTGAAACAAAAAGTGACCGATTGGCACTTTCAATGGTTTGTATCTTTTACGGACATGTTTATATGAAAATCAATGTACAGTGGTAAAGTGCTTGTCTCTGCACCGAGAGGTCCCGGGTTCGTTCCCCGGTCGAGTCATGATGGAAAATGATCTTTTTCTGATTGGTCCGGGTCTTGGATGTTTATCTATATATGTTGTATTTGTTATAAAATATACTATATACATACGTTTTCGAAATATTCACAATTTTGTAAAATTTCGGTCTACATTCGCGGCGAACAACTAGTAATATAAGGATAAGATATGCAGTCGCATTGAATTTTGTTCCATTCATATTTAGGCTACATCGGCTACATATTCTTAAGTACACATAAAAAATAGGTAGTTGTACAAGTACGATCGAATGAGACACCATTGTTGCCAAGAGCACTTGACAAGATCATTTTCTTAACAAATATTAATAAAAATTATTCAAAACGCCACGTGGCAACAACAGGTTGTCACATTAATCGACTAGTAACAGAAAGAGCGGTTCAAGTGGTGGGCGCCTCGCTGGAACAAAGTAATTGAAGGGGAAGGGAGGGGCTGGGAGACTGGGTAGGCACCCGTCGCGGGCGGCGTAGTTTATCTACTAGCGTTACCATGGAGACGGGCTCCAGACGAGCGCAAACTCGGTACATAACAGGGAGAGCAGCTGTATTGATTTCGACTGGCGAGGTTCAGCGGCCGGCCGATCCACCCCGTCCCCATACCCCTCGCCTCCCCGCACCCACTACCAACACCGCCAACTACACCACGCCATCTATCATCGGACAATATGACACCCTATAAAAGTTAACAGGACGTAGTTACTTTTAAAATAAATGTAAATTATTTTGAATGTTCTAGGAATGACGAAAATTAATAGGAATCATCAATCAATGTATCTACAGTTATTGTTTCAGTAAATATCACAATGAAGAACGCTGAATATTTTTTATGAACATTTGCATATGAACATATATTTATGATTGCGCCCATATTCTTGATTTAAAGTAGGTAAAACCAGTAAAACCAAAACAGACAATACCTTGGAAATACAGACTTCAACTTTTTTAACCCTGATTTCTCTGTTTATCGTGATTCTATTTTATTCATGCCATGTGGAGTCTTAGAAACCTAAATAAACCATTACATATCCAGTTAATAAATTTTAAGCTTTCCTACATCAAATAGAAATCTTATAACTGTGAAAATTGTAGAGATGACCGATCTGAGGTCTTGTAGAGATATTGAAATCAAGATCTAATTTAATTGTAACTACATACATACTACATACTTGTACATATGTTGTACATATAAAAAGTTATTTGTATCAGGTTGAAAAAAAAAGTTAAAATTAATAGGTTACTGTTTTGTATTTGTATAATTGATTAAAATTAAAAAAATATAGTAGAAAAAGAAATACACAACATTAAATACTGTACAATTAAATTAGTAATTTCTGTATACATGTCTAACCAAATAGTTCTTAAACTTAGAACTTAGAAAAATATATTATAAACGTAAGAAATTATACTAATGTTTATAAAATTCAACATCCCTGATACGAAAATGATAGGAAATCTGAGGAGGGTACCATATGAAAAAAAACAGGTCGGTGATATAGACATACTTTTTTTTAGGCTGAGATTTTGCGCGCGCATCTCCGCTCTAATCGGAGCCGCGTCTGCGCAGAAGTTGTCTCCCGGGCGCGTCACCCTTGTCGAGGTGGCAAGTAAGGGGTTGGTCGATGGCCGGGCGGGGTCGCGCAGGCGCCCGCGTTAGGTCGAAGCCCTTGCGGTTGCCGACCCCTGTGTCTAGGCTAATAGTACTTGCTCCCGAAATAGATTCATTTTCGGACAGTTTCAAAATGAAACCATCCTATCATATCTATCGATACAACGATGATCCCTTTCTAATGATGGATCCATAGGTTCTGTCATTAAAGTCCAAGGTGAAATTTAAGAACTTTTATAAATTGTTTTTTCAACATAAAAAAAATTTTTACTATTTCAATTGTTAAGAATTAGGTATATTAACAATTAAACAAAGGTTTTAGTAGATACCTATCCCCAAAGCAAATAAGGATGTCGCACTAGGTACCTATATGTGTTTCTGTAGGTGGGCATAGCGTCATTACTCCTAAATATACTTATATAACCTTGTATACCATAATTATTATCTTTTTTACTGATATTTATCTGGTGGCAGGTATCAAGCAGTAAAAATAACACTTATAAATAAACAAATAAGTAATCATAAGATTACGTTTTTGTTTCATAGGATTACGTTTTTTTCGAAGTAGGGTAAAAATTATAGGTAGCTTTTGTTCATACCATTTAGTATTATCACGCTAATATGTGAAATAACGTGTTAGGTGGAAGATAAAACAGAGAATCGAAGTTAATTTTAACAATGTATGCTACTGTTAAGTACTACGTTAAGTGTAAACAATGTAAACACACAATGTGTTACCGTTACATAAACAGAACGATTCCAGGAACGGTTGTCCATTGTGCGTTTCAGCTGTACTGAACCTGCGCATGACACGTTACGCAGTTTACACTATTTTGCACACTGCAGTCTGTACCATAACATTTAGAAGAAAAATTTAACTAAACTTGACAACGCATGAGAAAAAATATATTGAAATAGGTCAAATCCCAAAGTATTAAATAAATACTTACCAGTATGAAGGGTACAATTTTTTTCTGTTAATACAAAATTAAATCTGGCCAAGCGCAAGGTGAGCTCGTATGAAATGTTCCGTACCATCGCACAATTTTAACACTAATTAGGTGTCCAATGGGTATATCCCTAGGGGGGTCCGTAACCTATGCGGAGGCACCTCTGACAGATTAAGGTCTATCACATCATTCGAACATAGCGAATATACATACAGATTCCAGGGAGGTTAAGTAAAATTTATTATGATTTTACACGTGCGAAGCCCGGGCGGGCTACCAGTTATGTATAAACGGAAATAATGATACTGCAAGTAACACTGTACTTATAACATTACTAAAGCAATATGAAAGTTAACGTCTGAGCTCAACGCACAATTAGAATAAATTGCTTTTTAATAGCTTGTAATGTTAAGAATGTGCTCCTTTTTCCTGTTTGACCTAAGGTTCATCTTATCTCTAGTTGCGATAAGTTTAAGTCGGTCTTGATATCATTTAATGGCAAGATATTTGGGATTTAATATCTTTATAACTTAACTGTTTATTTGCTGTATTACTGTACCTTTAATAGTAGAGACAATTTCGGAATTTACTACGAACTAGCTGATGCCTGCGACTTCGTTCGTGTGGCCGGACAATTTTTGGTAAGCAGTCAAAATTATTAGAGAAATTTAATTGTACAGATAAATGTAACGATACCTATACACATACAGAAGATGCTAATCAGACTGAAAATGTTAAAATATATTAGAAAATATATTTTCTATAGTCTAGCTGAACTATTATGACTCTTCTTCAGGCGTTCCAGACCTTCGATTTTTATATCTCAACAGAAAATGCTCATCAGGCTGAATAACTTTTGTTAAGGCGTCATTTTATATTTCCTATAGTTTAGCTGTACCATCGTACTACTCCATCTGGTGTTCCAATTTTCAAAATCATTCATACCCTATATGTTGACCAGGCTTTAAAGCTATACAACAAAAAAAGTTTCATTCAAATCCGTCCAGTAGATCCAGAGATTAGCGTGTGCAAACAAACAGACTTATTTTTAAATTCTTATTCTATTACTGATTCTCTATTAATCTCAATTTTTTATTTATTTAAATATGTTCATTGTATTGATCTCAATTTTTTATTTATTTAAATATGACGTGGAATTATATGCACGTAGTATTCTTTTTAAAGGCATTATAAACTCCATGACAACCCCGAGCAGAGTTCTCTGGCAGATGTGTGCGAGGAGACCCGACCCCAAGTGAAATAAGGGATAAATATAAAGGATAAAGAAGAAGACGATAATGTACTTTTCCCAAATAGCTATAGAACGCAGCACTTTACGTAACTGCATTTGATGCATCGTTCGCATGAAGCAATATTCTCGTGGACAAACAGTAGCCCAAGCACGTCAGATAACATCAGTCATCGAATCAATTATTTATTACAATATTTATTGTACATACATCTGTACGTAACGATTGACACTAAGCACTTATACTATCAAGTAATAACTCACTTGTTTATATGAGCTGCGGTGGCAATGTGGTTATTAACATAGAATATTTTAAGAGTGACGAGTCACGCTACGCATTCCGATGCTTCTGCTCAGTACAACACATACATATGTTAAGACAATGAACAACTATAGATATTTGTTATGTGTGAGGCAAAACTTGTCTCACGCATGTATATGTAATGGGTTTTATTAATATACATACGTATAATAAAACAGTAGAAAAAAATCTGTACATTGAATAAATTAAAAATAAAACTAGGGGATAGAACCACAGCAACAGAGAATTTGAAAAAAAAAGTCTGTTGGTCTGTATGTCTGTCTGATTGTACACGCTAATCTTCGGAACTACTGGACGGATTTGAAGGAAACTTTTTTGTCATATAGATATTAAGCCTTGGCAACATATAGGTATATAAATAATTTAAAAAACTGGAAAACCTAATGTAGACCTATGATGGTACAGCTAAACCTGAAGAAGAGTCATATATTTTTTCAGTCAGATAATAGGATTGATGATTCTGTATGTATAGGTATCGTTACAATTAATTTTCTCGAATAATTTTGACTCCTTATAAAAATAGTTCGGCCACGCGAACGAAGTCGCAGGCTAGTAATAAATAAATAAGTAAATAAATAAAAGAGATAAGAGACTAGGAATCTATATATATATATGTATTTGTTATAAAATATAGTACCGTTGAGTTAGTATCCCATAACACAAGTCTCGAACTTACTTTGGGGCTAGCTCAATATGCGTGGTTTGCCCTCATTTATTTATTTATTTATTATTTAGTTACATAAAATTTTAATATTATATTCATTTGGATTCGATTATGTGCTTTGATATTTTGAAATTTTTACTTATACTTTACAAATACACCATTTATTAATATTAAAATTTTTTCAAGGTGACGAAAAGGAGAAAGTTATCGCGTTACAAACATACATAAATAAAATGTATTTTTGCTCAAAGTTCAATTGTAGACCTCGCTCGCTTCGCTCGCTCTGTCAATGATAATACTTTGTTTTTTACACCACTCCTACTTAATTAAACGGCTTTTTTCGTTTTTTCTTTGATGGATTTCGCTTTCATTTAATTACTTTGTCGACATTTTTTTCAAACAGCATTAATGTTAATTTTTTTTTCAAACAGCATTAATTTCTAACTTTTAATAAAATGTACATTGAAAACGTCAAATGTCTTTATTTGCAGACATTTTAAAACACATGCGTTCAGAAATAATAAAAAATAGCCTTTATTTCCTTTCATTAGTAGAGAAGGGACTATCGACGTCATAGAAAATAAATATTACATTCGATGCAACGAGCGTGTGACGGTTACTTATGCCAAGTTGTGCCGAGCTCACGAGAAAGTGCAGTCGGCATACCGTGGCTGCATGATTTCATAGCTCACTGGCTTATTCCTGTGCCTCTGCGGTTTCTCGATCTCATTGCAACATGAATATATGACCAACGGATATATATTTAATACCTTGTTATATTTACAATTAAATTAACTATGAAATATACACATCTTTAGAACTGCATTAGTGGAGCAACAAATTGGCTTGGAATTAAATAAGCTGAGGTCTGCGGCTCATCGGGTTACCCTACGAATGTTTATTCGTAGCATCTACCCTATTAGCTATAATAAGGTAGACTGAACAGAATAAAACTACGAAAGGGGGGGGGGTTGAATAAAACCACGTAGAGGAAGGGAAGTTTTAACACATTTTAGTATGGTACTCCACTTTTTCCTTCAAACGAGTTACAGGCAAATATAAAAATCTATCATAATATTCATATTTGATACCATAATAGTTATTGTTTATTATCAATTTACGTAGAACGAGTATTGAATTTATATGAGTTAATACAATGTAGATTTTATTTAAAACATAAAGCGCACGATACGCTCTGAATCGGTACAGTATTGCGATATGTTTAATGAAGGACAAGCTGTAACGGTGCTGGTCCTAGTTATTTTATAGAGAGCTGTCTGCGACGAATACGAATCAGTGCTTTGCAGAGTAGCATGATAGTTGCATTAAGCAACTCACGGCCATTTGGTACTTCCGTCGTAAGCTGACTGCGGAGGGTTAGCGCGCGCCTGCCCCGCATTCCACCACCAAATAAGTACGTCGCGCGAAACAAGATTCCCAGCTGGAATAATAAACGCATTGTTGCCGATGGCTCGCGAACACTAGGATATCAATTAAATTTGATTCACTGCACGACTTTATTAAGTCTCTATTAGATCAGATGCATACTGAAGTGGCGTCATAAGTCAATTCTCGTTTGAAGACGTTCATTCTTAAAAAAAAAAACACCCGACTTTATTTGTGTAGATTGTGAAGAGGCCTATGGTCCTACCATTAGATAACTTTTTTGTATTATTGTCTAAACTTTGTACTAAGACCTGAATTCTGGAAAATATTTAAATTGATGATGTTAACAGATGGTAGGTAGAAAGGTATTTTTAGTACACAAGTATTGTTTTACTAATACACTCAAGCAGTATTATTAAATTATTAATTTGTATGTGCGATGCGTCGTTGAATTGAATCCAATATCATTAACATAGACGACGTACGGGGTTTGGATGAGACAAAGAATTTAATAAGGCTCTATGGCTGACCATAAATGTATGTTAGGGTCAGTAGATCTCTTTAATTATAAAAGGCAAGTATGCCCTAAAGAAATAAATAGTAATGTATTTATTTAAGTGTTCACTTTTTGCGCCAAATAAACGAAAGAAACATCGAAAATATTGGATTGCAATGAAAATAAATAAGTGTTATGTAGTGCATTACGCAAACTATTTTATATTATTTATTTTTGTTCATGTGCCCCACCCACTGCCAAACAAAGGCCTCCTCTTCTATGGAAGAGATAATTAAATATAATTGGGTGATCATTACATTACTGAAACTAATAAATTTACGTTACGTTATAACAAATTTTGACACGTAATAATGCACGCATCGTGGATTTAGTAAGTACTTCGTTATCTAATTCCATGACACACGCACATACATTTAATTTACAATGACCTTTGATTACTATTGTGTCAGACTGTTTTGTTTGGGTGATGTGGTTCTATAAAGTTCACAAGAGTGTTCAGCCATTAAAAAAAGAAATAATTGATTAACATGTCAAGGTCATTTATGGTAATATTTCCGTAAGGAACTAAATTCTCCTGCACCTTTCTGCCAACATAATAAATGGAAGACGATTATGCATATAAACGGAATATATAAACGGAGAAAACAATCAATACATATAACAAAACAGTAGAAAAAAAATCGTGTACATTGAATAAATTTACATAAAAACAAAATTAGGCGATCGAGTTATAGTAACAGAGTAAGAATCTGAAAAAAAATCCGCCTGTTTGTCTGTCTGTTTGTCAAATTCAAAATTCTTTAATCAAATTAATAATTCTTTATTAAATTTATGATGATATACACAACTTGTTACACATATTGACGTCAAAAAATTTACTTAATTAAAGTCTACAGCCGACTTCCAAAGCGCAGGTGAAGAAGCGGCGCAAACAAACTTCACCGCAGCCTTTTCTCCAAGGACGTCAATTAACAAATATAGGTCATATACATAAAATATATTAAAAATTAGGAGGACGAATTTACATCATTATTAAAAATTTAAATGAATAAATAAATAAAACATTGTAATTTTACAATAAAATTATTTAAAATTGTCACACAAAAAAAGCCAAATGAACAAAACGTACGTAATCATGTCATAAATAAATTACATATGTTATGAAGATACTGCACCATGCTTGGGCCAAACATTATTGTCGTTCACATAATCATCAGACTTGTGATATGCCTTTTTGTAAAGTACTTCTTTTATATAATTTCTAATTTTTTTGTCTGGCATATCAAGAATCCATTTAGGCAATTTATTATAAAAAAGGATACAGTTTCCAACAAAAGACGTTCTAACTTTGGCCAACCGACGCCCGGAGACAAACAATTTATCTTTATTACGTAAAAAAGTTGGTGATTAGACTAATAGAACCTATCAGTGTAATTACCAACTTTTTTAAATAAGTTTAAATTTTTTCGGGCAATCTTTAAAAAAATCTCTAAGGGTATCCCTTCTCCTCAAACCATATATAGCGGATTGCTCTTTTTTGTAAAATGAATGTACACGCTAATCTTCGAATCTACTGGACGGATTTTAATGAAATTTTTTATTATATAGCTATTAAAAGCCTGGGCAAAATATAGGGTATAAATAATTTTGAAAAATGGAACACATGATGGAGAATAATGATGGTACAGGAAATAAACTATAGGAAATATAGAAAAGACGCCTTAACCATAACTGTTCAGTTTGATGAGCATTTTCTGTTGAGGTATAAAAATCGATACTAGATGCAGACCCATGATGGTACAGCTTAACTACCTATATATATAAAAGAACAAACGTTTTTACTAATCAACGCCCAGCCTAAACCATAGAAGCTATAAACGCGAAATTTGGGCAGTAGTTTTAGATTACAAAAACAAATTCGACTCACAAATGGGTAAAAAAAGGGGTAAAAGTTTGTATGAAAAATAACGAAATACTTTACTGATCTACCTGAAAATTGGCACAAATGCAACAAAAATAGAACACCTGATACAGCTAAACAATAGGAAATATAGTTTTTCAGTCTGATGAGAATCTTCTGTATGTAATTTTGACGCCTCACCAAAAATTGTTCGGCCACGCGAACGAAGTCGTGGGCATCAGCTAGTCATCAAAATGTTTCCAACTTTTTGCCCTCTGTTCTACACAAAGCAGATTTATTCTATTACGAATGTGTTCTTCATAATAACACGGGGAATACAGAGAAGAAAGCTCTTTATTAAATTAGTTACATCAGTTGATAGAGTATACAAGGTTAATACGGGAGGAGGGCATTGCCCGCAGTCGGAAACCGCGTCCTAACACCCTGCCTCAGAATGAAGCTGCCAATCTCACAACACATGCCACCATATATGGGTAAACTGACATGACAACCATTTAAGTTTAATCAAAGGTCAATAATTTCTGTTAGGACTTATTAAAATTAATGTGAGTCACCGATAAATTTACTATGGTTGTTTTGGTATAGTATATAGCAGTGGCGGTTAGAAAGGTGTAATAAAATTGTCGACCTAGGTGACGCAGTGGTAAAGTGTTTGGAGTGCTTGCCTCTGAACCGTAGTCCTGGGTTCGATCCCCGTTCGGGTCATGATGGAAAATGATCTTTATCTGATTGGCTCGGGTCTTGGATGTTTATGTACATATATGTATTTGTTATAAAATATACTATCGTTGACATAACACAAGACTCGAACTTACTTTGCAATCTGTGTGATTTTTCTTGTCAATTTATATACATATAATAAAACTGTAGAAAAAAAAATCCTGTACATTGAATATCTATATGTAAACTTATAATAAAACTGTGACTGGACTATGCCTGTACATAGAAGATATTTACGAAAAAAAATTGGAGACGAATATTTAGTGTCAATAAAAGCCAAAACAATTTTTTTTGAATATTTGTATATCTGTCTGATTGTACGCACATCACACAAAATCTACTGAACTAATTAAATTCGGCACAGAGATAAATTGTGGTCTGGATTATAAACACGAAAGTAAGTTTATTACTGCTTCACGCTCTATGTATTGAAATTGAAGTTTTGCATACATATAGTTTGAAATAAGGAGGACATAGGGTGTGTCTTATACCGGAAATTAAATGTTCCGTGGGAAATTTACGCGAAACCACGAGCAAAAGCTAGTATTTACAAAAAAAAAAAAAAAGATATAAAAATCGAAGACCTGATGATACTAGACCCACGGTACGGCTAAACTATAGGAAACATAGAAATAACGACTTAACAAAAGTTGTTCATTCTGATGAGCTTTTTCTGTTGAGGTATAAAATTGAAGATCTGGAAGACCTGAAAATCATGATGATCCAGCTAAACTATAGGAAATATATATTTCCGTCTATGAGTATCTTCTGTATAGGTATCGTTATATTATACGTATGTTAATATTTTACAGTCCTAATAATATTTTCATTCATTAACCAACTGAAAATAGCGGCTCAAAGCCGCGAGGGTTTCCGTATGCTGACCTCAAAACTTCAATTCGATGATGATGATGATGAGTCACTTTGGCTCGAACGACATATTTAACAAAGGCCCAATTAGTAATACCAGCAATCATCTACCAGGTCCTAAATAGATTATTTGTCATCATTTTTGTCTTAAAACCATCACATTTCCTGGAATAAATATCTATGGGTTTGTATAGAAAACGAGGAAGTAAGCAAATATCTCACGGCCGACCCATCATCACCCTGAGCCTTACATCAGCATCACAAATATTTATTTGTTTTGAACTAATGACCTTAATGTATGAAATGTATACTTGCACTGCTAACGAGTATTCCTTGTTGGAACGAAATGAATGTTTGAAACAAGTTTTTTGTCGAAGAATGTATATGTACATTCAGTCAAAAAAGTATCGGGAAATTGTTCCAAATTACATTTTTTTTGTTGTTGTTAGATTGGCACTACTTTTTCCATTTTGGCGCGGAGTTTCAGTTGCATCTGTTATTCATATTTAATACTATTAAATTCCTGTTTTAAGTTTTATCTAGTGTTCATTGTGATTTTCATAATGGACAAAAACATCAAACAAAGAGTTTGTCTCAAATTTTCATCGTCAATGGAGTCACTGAAAATGGTACAGAAGGCTTACGGTGAATCGATTATATCAAAAACACATGCTTATGAGTGGTACAAAGCGTTCAAAAGCGGTGGAGATGAGATGGAAGATTTGCCTCGCTCTGGTAGGCCACCAACGACTGCAATTGAAGGTAACATCGCAAAAGTGAAGGAAACAGTGACTGAAAATCCTCATTCAACTTTGAGAGATAGCCGTCGCACTGTACTATTTTAAATAATAACTTGGGTATGAAACCCGTTGCCGCTCGGCTAGACCCAAAAGACTTGAATTTTCTATAAAAACTTAATAGCATAAGAGTCGCTGAGGACATGCTAGAACGAGTCAATTCCGACCCAACATTCATGAAACGTATTGTTACTGGTGACGAGACGTGGGTTTACGAGTTTGACATGCAAATTAGTCAACAAGCTTCAGACGGGCGCCTTCCAGCTGAACCGAAACAAAAAAAACCACGCAAAAGTCGATCAAACGTCAAAGTAATGTTGACTGTTTTCTTTGAATTTCGCGGTGTTGTGCAGAATTATTGCCTAAAGAATATTATTTGAGCGTTATGCGACGTTTAAGAGAGCAGATTCGACGAAAAAAGCCGGATTTGTGGAAAGAAGTCTTTGATTTTGCACCACGTTAATACGTCTTCACACAAGGCCATAATGAACTGAGTTTCTTACCAAAAACTCCAAAAATATCATTGAGGAACAACCTTATTCTCCAGATATGGCTCCATGCGACTTTTTTCTTTTTCCTTAAGTCAAATTACCACTTTGTGGCACCCGTTTCCATAGAAGACATAAAGGAGAATTCGCGGCGAGAACTGTACTCAATTCAGGAAAAAGCGTTTAAAAAATTTTTGATGATTGGATTATTCGTTGGCGTAAGCATATCGCTTCTGAAGGAGCATACTTTGAGGGTGATAAAATAAATATGGATGAATAATTAATATTTGGTGTATTATTGATCTTTTCCTAGTAATTTCTTGACAGAGCAGTATACATAGATATTTGGCAAGCAATGTGGTTCCGTCGCGTATTCCACAAAAGAAAGTCTTTTGAAACGATTTCGATGCCTACTAATAGGGCCAGGGCATACATGACTAACTTTGCCAATCATCAAATTATAATTACTTATAATTAGGTACCTACCAAGATCCAACTTTCACTAATGTAATACGTATGCAAGTAATGTCATGACTGCTCACGCGTCAACACGTGAACGTGTGCTACCAGAGGGAACTGGTCAGCTCGACCCCTTATTAAAAGATTTTTCATTTGGTTAATTTGATTAAATTCATATATTTTTTTCCTTTCATCAGCACTCGATCACAATCATAATACGTTTCACAGTATACCTTTTGACCATGTACTTTATTGTGTAAGTACATAATACCACCAATTTAGTACCAATTTTCAGCTTTTTATCTTGAAAATTGTATTAAGTCTTTGTCTTGTCCTTACAATCTTTCACCCCCCTTTCGAAGGGGTTGAGGGTTAATTTTTAGAAAAATCTGGAATCATTAATTTGTTGTAAACAAATAAAATCCAAATTTTCAAGTCATTAACTTCAAGTTTTTCAATGGAACGGAATTTCCAAAAATCATCTCTTAGTGCTCACCTACACTCTCCAGGGAACCTGACCTACACTCCCCAGGGAACCTGCAAATTTCAGCTTCCTAAGTACAAAACAATGTACTTACATTGTTGTAAGTAGTAATCAATCAATATATAAAACTCATCCGTTACTGAGTGACTGACTGACAGACAACGTACAGCCGAAACTGCTGGACGTAACATAAAAACGTTAAATGAAATGTTTAGCTTTTTTATATATAAGTTAGCAGTAATATTAATAAGGTTTAAAAATGAAATAACAGTTTGATCACCAGGGGGCTTACCATCATCTCTTAACGCGATCCACTTTACGCATCGCAAATTCATACCATCGACTTTTTTTTTTCTATGAATGCGATTCATTTTAGGTTTTCTAAATTGAACTGAGTTTTGTAAAAATTGATGGTAGGCCTTTAGATCCTAAAATCGGCCGCCTAAACACGTTTTTAAAAGCTACGGCCGATATGAAGGGCATAGATGCATACCTAATAACAGCCACCTTAGTATTGGGCTACTTTCCTACCACCCTCTAAATCAATATCAATACATATAATAAAACATTAGAAAAAAACCTGTACATTGAATAATACATAAAAATAAAATTAGGCGATAAAGTCACAGCAACAGAGTAATAATTTAAAAAAAAACTGTATGTCTGCTTGTTCTCGCTAATCTTCGGAACTACGAGACGGATTTGAATGAAACTTTTTTGTTATATAGCTATTAAGCCTGGGCAACATATAGGGTATAAATAATTTTGAAAACTGGAACACCTGATGGAGAACAATGATAGTACAGCTAAAGTATAGGAAATATTGAAATGACGCCTTAACAAAAGTTATTAAGCCTG
This sequence comes from Plodia interpunctella, assembly GCF_027563975.2. Taxonomy (NCBI): domain Eukaryota; kingdom Metazoa; phylum Arthropoda; class Insecta; order Lepidoptera; family Pyralidae; genus Plodia; species Plodia interpunctella. The sequence goes on along the minus strand of NC_071324.2, from coordinate 7,776,591 downwards.
ATGAGCATTTTCTGTTGAGGTATAAAAATCGAAGATCTGGAACACCTGATATAGACCCATGACGGTACAGCTAAACTATAGGGAATATAGAAATTACGACTTAACAAAAGTTATTAAGCCTGATGAGCATTTTCTGTTGAGGTATACAAATCGAAGATCTGGAACACCTGATGTAGACCCATGATGGTACAGCTAAACTATAGGGAATATAGAAATGACGACTTAACAAAAGTTATTCAGCCTGATGAGAATTTTCTGTAGGGGTATAAAAATCGAAGATCTGGAACACCTGATGTAGACCCATGATGGTACAGCTAAACTATAGGGAATATAGAAATGACGACTTAACAAAAATTGTTCAGTCTGATGAGCATTTTCTGTTGGGATATAAAAATCGAAGATCTGGAACACCTGATGTAGACCTATGATGGTATAGTATATACTTCTCTATGTATAGGTATCGTTACATTTGCCTGTACAATTAAATGTTCCTAATAATTTTGACTCCTTACCAAAAATTGTTCAGCCACGCGAAAGAAGTCGCGGGCTTCAGCTAGTAAATAATAAGGGCGATTTTCGGTGTATATGAATGTAAGTATGTAATAGGTAGGTACTTTGTTGAGGTATTCTTCACAATGCACTTAGTTTGAGCACACCGTCGAAGCTCAGCAAAATTGTTTTTGGAACCGCAGCAAAAAAAAATGTGCTTCAATATTCATTGAAGCACATTTTTTTTAGTATTCACTAAAAATATTACAATTTCAATCTTCAAAAGGCAAAGTGAAAAGCATGAAGTTAATATTATAGTGATAATATAGGTATATTTAAATATTGTTAATACTAATTTGACATTGTGCATCCTACTGGTTATGTTGCTATGTAGGGTACCTATGTACCTACTTATCTTTTTACAGCAATATGTTTATTAAACATATGTACATGCTTATATCTGTTCTATTTATACATATTCTTTATTCTATAAAAATACATATATTTCATTTGTTATACTCCGAAAGGAATATAATATGTTTGACCTGAATACTTGAATAGCTTTCTAATACACCACATTAGGTATTGCAATAGAACCATTCCCTCACTATAGTGGAAAAAAATATCAATTAATATATTATTACTTCATCGAAGAACGAAATTTCAATATTTTTTTGTATACCTAGAAGCACACTTTTTCGGTAAGGTTAAAAGAATAATTCTGGTGTACTTAGCTTGGTGCGTCAAAACAAGTGCACTTTAAGAATGTAAAATACCTTAAGAAAGTATCTACCTCATAATGTGTTTACATTATTTGTGTCAAAAAATTAAGCAAAAATACATTTGTATTTCTGAGTGTAACAGACTTTGTATTAAAGAAATAAGACTTTTCTTTGTCTAAATAAAAGAAAGAAATTAAAATTGTACTCTTCCTGAATTATGGCAAAAATAATTATTCGCACAGCATAATTCGCTATAGCCTCCAAAAAAAATGCAAATTCTGGGAAAATTCACTCAACCACACAACAAAAAGAAAGACAGCTCTGTCCCACTTTGTTGTATTTTCAGTCAGAAAAAAAAAACAAATGGTAAATCTATAAAATAGAAAATTCAATTTTTTTTTTAGTTGATTTTATTTCCTTTGTGCATTTGATTAAATTAATCTCGCTTTATCAAAAATAAAAATCCAGCAACACTGGGTATGGCACATAGGGTACTATTTAATTTATTCTGAAACTCCTATGTGCAAGTACCTATAATAATATGAAAAGCTCAGCATGTAAAGGTTTTTCAAATCAAAAGTAAAACTTTTAAAAATTTGGTAATGAAAAAATTACATTGTAATTAAGTTACATTATGTTATCTCTAAACTTTTTATATATAAAAAAACAATCAACTAAATAGACTTACAATAAAAAATAACTAGTTCCTATTAACTAAATAACGAATGATTCGCTAAACAAAAGAATGTGCCCATGTAGATATTAATAATTATTGTAAAATGGTTTGTACTTACCTCGTACTTGATACCAGCAAGACGGAGCCATGTTTCAACTTTCAAGCAGTAAGGGGAAGTTGATGGCAACAAAGGAGTTCGTGAAAATTGGTAAAGGTACACGATATCTTTCTCAAAATTGGCTTTGTGTACCGTCGGCTTAGGCGGGGCAGGCTCTACTTTCTTCTCCTCGACCTTTTCATCTGTTTTTTCACAAGCGGCCGGAGCTTCTTCTTTAGTTTGGCCATTGTCTGCCGGCGCGTCCTCCTTGAGCTCTTTTTCTTTTTCTGTGTTTTCGGGTACGTTATTCGTTATTTCTGTTGCCATTTTGAACTAGGTATGTAAATTACAGTTATACCTTTTTGTTATCACGCACAAGACACAACGGATCGCGTCTAGTTTAATAAATTTTATGCCGTCAACAAATGCGTTAATTATAGCAATAGCGCCAATTAAAATATGAAACGGACTGAGACACTGTGCCTGCCTGTCACTACTCGCGCGTACAATGCCGCATCCGCAAAGCCGCTAGTCAACTGAGAAACTGGTTCGGTTGGTTGCCCGGCAACGCTTTCATGCGCGACAAACAAGATGGCGGCGGCGGCAGAATTGTTAAAAAAAGCTCGTTGGAAAATATATGAATCACTGTTATAATAATAACACTAAAATATAACATTAAATTAAAAAAAAATTAACATAAAGTAAAAATACAGGCATTCAAAATATAAACATTTTCCATGTACCTAGATGGTTGTTATATTGAACATTTTTGTTTGACACTTTATAAGCGCGAAGTTCAAAACATATTAGGTGCCTAGGTATTCGAGAACTTAGGTGCTAGAGGTACCTAGACCTACCTACCTACTATGCTGAGCTAAATGATTCGTAGGGTTGCCAGGCGTCCTGACATATACTTTTTGGAAGCGATGTCCGGCTGGGTAGACTTTTGTTAGGATTTACTTACATTGTACACTTGCAATAAAGTCACATTTAATTTTGACTGACGACAACGACTTACATAATTAAACTGATAATCAATAAAGAAATATCTACTTAGACTGATTTAATATTGCATTTTTTTTATATATTTCTACACACAATAATTCTCAATATAATATAGGATCTGTCTGGCTTTTAGGTTTGCCAACCTGTCAACCATAGCCCCGTAGCATGCATGTAGGTACATATATTTGTGTGCTACGAACATTAACTTTTATTTCTAATAAACTTTATTTTAAAGGATAAAAAAGTTTCTTCATTTTAACAATGCCGTAGAATCCATTTGATTGACCAAATTTGTTCTAGTGTAGCTGGTAGACATAATGGCCATAATAATAGAAAGACCCACTCCAACCAAACTCACATGACACGAGTAAAGCGATTCTTAGCCTTAGCATGTTAAAATAAATTAAAAGGAAAAAAACTTTAAAGGCTTTTATTTAAATGAACAACGACAACAAAGAAGAAGAAGAAAATTTTAACTATCAACTTATAACCTCATTATACACAATTTAGACCATAAAAGCTTGTCGCGAGCTTTACTTGTGTTAATAATCTAGTGCCTATTTAATTGAGTAAAATACTTATACCTACTTACGCAAAATTTGAAAGGAAAATTTTATGTCATCTTTTTAGAGCATTTCAATAAATGCTTTTTTGAAAGTTTTTAATCTTTTTATTTATTTTTTAATTTTTAGTTATCGCTGACTAGTTTTCTAAATCCATATAAATAGAATGACGTCACATTATTTTTCGACTTACTCTCAACAAGCCCTTTTATTTGATGCGCATTTTGTAGAAGTGCATAAAAAATAACTATTCCGCCATCTTAGATTTAGAATGCCGTCACATTATTTTTCGAGTTACTCTAAACAAGCCCTTTCATTTGACACACATATTGTAGTGCATAAAAAATAACTATTTCGCCATCTTGAATGTTCCGCTATATTGGATTTAGAATGAGGTCACATTATTTTTCGACTTACTCTCAACAAGGTCTTACATTTAGAAATGCATTATAAATAACTATTCCGCCATCTTGGATGGTCCACCATATTGGATTTAGAATGACGTCACACAGCTTACTGTGTATTGTCATCCAAACTAAACGTGTATCTATAAAAAAATTCAGCTCAATCGGTTGAAGATATCTGTTTCTATTGAATAGCAAGATTCCACCCGAACTAACAAACAAACAAAGAAACAAACAAACAAACAAACAAACAAACAAACATACATACATTGCAAGTTAAATAAAAGCTTTTAAAATTAAACAACTTACAAAGTTATATAGTTTAATCATACAATAATAGTGCCTTATTAGAAATAAGTCTGCTATTGCAATCCTTTGGGGCCAAAATTACAAATAATCTTTATTTATTTTTTATGTTATGCCTATGATGCTTATCAGGGGGTGTCCACAGCAAATGTGTTAAATATAATCCCCTATTTCCCTGACATTCCGTGACCATTTTTTCTAAGGTACTGACAGGTGTAAAGGTTGACAGGAAACAGACTTATAAACGAAAAATTAAGAGACAGGCATATTTTTTCTGGGATTTACAGTGAAAACAGTTCTAATAGTCAATGGCACCTTTTAAAGTGGATGATACAAGTGTGCAAAAATACTTAACTAGGTGCGATCAGAAGAAGAAAAGGCTGCAGTCAATAAGTGACATCTTTCTACATCAGTTGCATAAAAAATTTAAACTTTAGTTCATAATTTTGGATACATGCGATTATACCTATGTATAATGTTCCATAATCTAAAAAAGAATTTGAACTGGAAACATATTTATATATTTATTTTAAGTATAAAAGTAAAGCTTTCCAAAAATGTGATCTAACTAAAAAAATTGAGGATTTACCTAAATAATGCAGGATGATACATTTGTGAAAAAATTATATTAAGTATCTAACAAAAAAAAACTAATGGGAAATATCTGTTTATAGTTTGGTTGATAAGCTAACCAGTGCGAAGGATAATATGACATCCAGAATCTGTCTCAACTATCTGGCTCAACTGACCAATTCGTAACCTGAAAGCGACATCTTCAAATGGCTTTTGCATTTGACCTTTCTTGAAAACCCCAAGATCTCCATCCCGACTAGCTGATGAGCAATCAGAGTACAATTTTGCTAATTCTCCAAAAGTAGTTTCCTTGTTCACAATCTTTTGACGATATCCTGAAATAGTAAAGTTACCATTATAAAATAACAGAAAAACATGTCTATAAACAATAACAAACATACTGTTATCACAAATGTATAGACCACAGAATCATGTTGCTACTTATGGAATCTAAAGATACATTTACATGCATAAGATGCCAAGTCTGGATGACATTACTGACGACTTGCAAGATGTAATGGCAATCCTAAGTAGTTAACTATTGCATTAGTGTAGTATTACCCCACTTGAACCGGTGGAGGAGAAAAAAACATTCTCTAAAGGGGAGGTTATCAGGGTAAAACTTATGTGAAGGATTCAAGATTATTTATTTACCTTTGAGGATTTCTAAAGCTTCTTCTTTGCTTCTAGTAATGTTTTTTTCCCGCCAAGAAGAAGGCCTACGACTAGCAGCATGTTTCACAAGCAGATGAGAGCAGCAGACTTCTTCAGGAAGGCTCGTGTCATCTTCATCAACATCTAGAGAAGCTGGACCATCAGGCTTGTCCCATTGAGACTTTCTTGTAAGCTTGTTCAAATAATAAGTCATTCCTGAAATGTAAAACATATTCAATTGTTTGTATTACCATTATGAACCCTGAATTATGATCCAACAATTTATAGAAGGTATTATAAAGTATCACATTAACCAAACAAACAACAAATATAATTTGATGCAAGAGCTATTTATCTGTACTTATAGGTAGAATTCATTATGAGAAGCACCATGTGTAATGGCAATTTAGGCCGTTTTTTGGGCCAAACTTTATTTCTCAAATTACATAGTGCACTTAATTTCTAATTATATGATTAAAATACATTAACTGTATAGGTGTTGTATTAGTATAGCTAACAACCTACTTTAAAAAATATTGTTGGGTTTGTACTCTTTAAACATACCTGTTTTAAATAAATTATAGGCGTAATAGAGCTACAATTTCTATTTCTTTGGAAAAAACTACTAACTTTTTACCTACCAGTGCTACGACTTTTACGCGCCTCCCATCCTTCAGGCAGGGAATCATCAGGGCTAGACATAATTTTGGACGTAACTTGTACTCTCTTGTATCACAAGCAAAATATAGGTAACTGTAGGTTCGGATAGATAATGCCGATGATGGAGAGAAAAAAAATTGCTAAAGTCAAGTCGGGTCGTTTCATTCAATGGTCGTTTGTCGTTAGTTTGGTCGTTGCCAATAGCCATTAGGCATTGGCCACCAATACCAATGACCAAAGCAATGGTTGTTTGTGGTTGCCACTGTTGCGCCACTGTTTTTTTTTTTCATGGCTTCATCGTTCGCCAATATCATCGTGATATTGCCAGTCATTGATTCATTTGACAGTTGACACTTGACATTCATTCAGCTCAGTAGAAGTAGGCATTTACCGCAGGCAAAGAATATCTATGTAGGTCTACAGGTGTACAGTCAAAAGCACATTAACCTACCCAAATAGGGAGCCAGTAAACAGTTTCTTAAATATCTTTTCTAAGGGTAGAATGGATTTATCCAAGTTTGAAGTTAACCGACACATATCAGTTTATGACCAAAGTTGACCAAATATTGTAGAACATAACCTATCAGGTAACCACCCTTCAGATGGTCACAAACTGAAGTGTTATAAGTGTATTCAAAGGCGACAAAGAGCTGCTTAGCGTGAAGCTAAAACTTAAATAAATGTCGTCATATATGAAGTTAACTCTGTAGATTTTTTGTGTTTATATTTTTGATAAATGGTTAATTGGAAAAAACGTCACAATATATATGTATTATATATATATAATAAAATCTTAAATTAATCCCTATTGTGACGTTTTTTCCACATGGAAATATTATTCTGAGAATGATGATACGATACCCTATCTACCATTTTTTTTTCGGCTTTATATATATATATATATGACCAATGCAATATGATATTAATAGTTCAATAATTATAATAAAGATATTGTTTTTTACAATGGTCTTGAATCATTTAACAAATTCGTCTTGTATTTAACTCTTTGTGTTTTATCTGAAAGCCTACTCAATAATATCACTAAATCCTTCCTTTTTCCTTTAAATTCGCACCACGATTGCGTAGAAGTAATATTGGCCGCAAATGTGCAACAATATAGAAAAATTGGCGCTTTTTACCTCCATTGGCATTGTTTGTGTAGGTTGGACCTCAGTTGTACCAGTAGTGCTATCTGCAATGAGCTTTGCGTAATTCGCCCTATTTTACTAAACTACTTATACTTACTAAATCCATGACTCCGACAACGGAGTACCTACCTACCTTATTTACTTGTTGGAATGACCTAATATAGCGCCATCTATGATTACTTTTCACCCGCAAGCCTCGAAGATTTTCACCAAGAACCACAGGCCCAATTTTTTCCCCGTAAAGAAAATATAGGTAGGTACCTATTTCTATGATTTAACTAAAATATGAGTTTACTAGGTATTTATTTAGTAAGACTGAGACGACTTTGTCTAGGTAGGAATTTTTGTTTCTATGGTAGTATAGCAGTTTCTATACTGTCTGTTATGGCAAGCCCATTCAACCTTTGCGATTTTTCCCTTAGCTTATGCTGAGTAAAATTTTAATTCAAATTTACTTCTTCAAGTTTTAAGCTTAAATTCTTTGTTGTTATATTACGTGAGTTAATGATTTTTTGCTATGTGTGTGTTTATTTGATTTGGGCGTAGGTTAACCATTTTGGTTTTTCGTAGGTCGCGTCACGTTATCTACCTTGCGGGCGTACATGTTTTCATGTAAAAAATGATTGATTTTACGATAAAAACGTTGGATTCCAATAATCACCATTTCTCCGTGGATGATGAGGTAAGTTTCTTTATATTTATGCATACGATTATCATCTTTTATACTATTGTACTTGTGGCATCAATACTTCTACAAATATATAGCTAATGAATCTACGTGAAGCGCCTGTGTAGATGCACCCTGGTCAGTGCAGCTGTATTGATTATTTTTATGGTAGGTATCTATCCTAACGATTACATGGCTTGATGTACCTATGTATTTGTTTGCACTTTTACCAAAAGTGTAATGAAGCAATATTTTTCTGTTAATGAAACAAAAAATCATTACTTAATTTATTTTCAAATGTTTTATGCGTGCACTTCAATACTTGCTTTGTTTATTTCTTTTGTTGTTACAAGCTTAATGCTTTATTTGTTCTATGTACTTCATAATAACAAAACAAAGAAAAAAAGGCTTTCAGAAAGCAAAATAGGTATCTCATTTGTTAATTGGGTGTTTACATTTTATCTTGTCTTTTATATTCACTTATCTGTTAATACCTATATATAGGTGAAAGCTTAGTTTTTGGGTCCAAACTTACAAAAATGTACTTATAAAATTATAATGCTAAATCAATTAAACATGGATGGAAGTATACTCACTACTTCTAATAATGATTTTAAACAGGTGTTTAAATAAAATTTGTAACAAATTTATTGCCAAATTAATTATTTATGACATAACTATGTATGTAAAACAAAATAAAAATATGGAAATTATTATAATTTTATAAATTCTATATAAATTGTGAATGACCAGGATATGGAAATATTATTAGGGCACCTAAAGTAATAAAGAGGTAATAATAATTGTTGGCCTCATTACAATTTGCTTTAAATCCAGTTGTGCTGTTTTATCTTAAGCTAGCAGTGTGTTGTTAATCTTTTATGCTAGTGTTTCAAAGATATATTATAATTTTTTAAAGGTAAAACGATCTCTGCAAATTTCAAATTCAAAATTCTTTGTGTAATTTAGGATCATATACATCATTTACTGATATCAAAAATACTTAAACTAAATCTAATGCTACTGCTGCTAAAGCTGAAAGAAAATCAAATCACTTATTCTGAAATTAGACCTTCACAGTCACTTTATCATATTAAATTCTGTAATTACAACCTACTATTATAAACGCGAATGTTTGTGAGGGCAAATGTATGTTTGTTTGTTACTTTTTCACTCAAATGTATTGGATGGTTTAATATGAAATTTGGTCACAGGTAGAATATATCCTGGAACTTTTTATCCTGATGTGTCCACAAGAGCGAAGTCTCGGGGTACAACTTGTGTTTAGTAAATGTATTTATGTCCTATCTCCTCTTGTTGCATACTGCTAATGCGGCTTTATTTTAAATGTCTGTGGTCATTTCATTGTGTTATATTTTTAGGCGACTCTACAATGTTATAATTACTATGTTGATTGTTAACTCTTGATGCATATGCGACTGTTGTCAATACTAAAGTAGTTAGAATCAATATCCTCACAAACTGAGTTTACTCATACTTTAGCTGAGTCTACACACATAAAAAGAAAAAGACTAAACCAAAATAAAATATATATATATTAAAATTTTCTTTTCCTTGTCTTATATTTTATATTCCTTATGGTTTTTACAATGTGTTGACTGTATTTGTATGAAATGGTAGCATTTTGATAATTCTGCAATGTGATGGATGCACAATGTATTGAAAATAGCTGGTTCATGGATGAGAAATGCATATGAATGAGAGATGAGAGGCACAAAGATCCTGTAATCAATGATTGTAACATTGCTAATGCGACTATTGTACTTACGACCTCAACTCTTGACGACCTCGGTGACGCAGTGGTAATGTGCTTGCCTCTGAACTGAGAGTTCCCGGGTTTGATCCCCAGTGAGGTCATGATGAAAAATGATCTTTTTATGATTGGGGCAGTTCTTGGATATTTAACTATATATCTATATGTTATAAAATATAGTATCGTTGAATTAGTATCCCATAACACAAGTCAAGAACTTACTTTGGGGCTAGCTCAATTTGTGCGATTTGTCCTAATATATTTATATAATTCATTAATTTATATAATTTACCAAAAAGGCCTGCATGATTTTTTATATTATTGATTGCTTTTTATTATTAGTAATTACTTCTTCATAGTCTTATTCCTCATGGCTGAGGGTCTTGGTTATTACGTGGAATGAAACACACACAACAACTTTCTTGCCATATTAATGGAGTGGTTTGCCATTGTCTTCTCCATTTCACACACAAGCTAATAAGAATCAACCAGTGTGCAGGTTTCCTCACGATATTTTCCTTCATCGGAAGCAAGTGGTGGTCGATGAAAACTACATACATGAGTCAGATTGGTATACAAACTCATGTGGCACGAGTAGGATTCGAACGTGGGACCTTTCGATCCACAGACGGGCGTCTTAACCATTGCACCACCACCTTCAGTAATTACTTACGAACGTAAGAAACAAGCTGTCTTTCTACCTCGACTAATTGAAGCAACTTGGTTTGTAAATAGAATTAGTATCTTTGAACAAGATATTTTTGTTTTAGACCACAATCGAGGAACTCAAGGATAAAGTCAGAGAGCAGCTGGGTATAGAGATTAATTTGCAACGACTGATCTTTTGTGGAAGAGTGTTGCAAGATGATAAAAAGCTTAAAGAATATAGTAAGTTTTATTTTAACTTATATTGAGGTAATACTTTTAAAAAATACCAACTTGCATTTGATAAGAGGACAATCCTTATATTCTATGTATATCCCAAGTCCTAGTAATAATATAAATGTCAATATGAGTTATTGGTGCAAATCTGTGAGGAGAGCATTTTTGGTAAGTAATATAATTTTTGTAATGGTTTTATTCAACTTAAAAATGTTGTCATAACTTGACAGATGTCAACGGGAAAGTGGTGCACCTGGTGCAGCGTGCTCCGCCTAGTCCGGAATTCCGCAGCTGCAACCACTCTTCAACGAACAACAGCACCACTGCCGCATTGAATCTGACCACCACTCCAAACACCGATGCTACTGCCCAAATGCAGCAACATATTAGGCGGTTGATGGTACAACCTCCAATTATTTTTTAGACTGCCACTATCACTATATTAGGGTTTATTTCTAGTATTTCCATATACAGTTTAAAAACATGCAGTGTAGGAAATTAAATAATTAATGTCTTACTAGCTAACAGGTTAGGTTTTGACTGATAATTTTTACTCGGCTAGGATAGGAGAACTGGAAAATACTTCAGGGGCTCTAGTAGACAAAAGTCCAAATTTAAACACATATAATGTAGTTATGTGTATTGAAATATTAATTCTAAAGTGTTTCTGTAATTGAAATGTGCACTTCGAGCAATGAACTCTTGTCACATAAATTCTGTAAATGTTGGTTATAATATACACATATTTCGTTTTGTTTTTACATAACCGTACTTTATAATAACAAAACGAAAACATATAGGTACAATTCATCGAATGCCGACTGAAATATTTACTCATTTTGAAAAGTGTGAAATTTACTATGCTGTCGAACCTTCGCTGTACTGTAGGCGGAGCAGCGTTACTTACGAGCAAGACAAGATAGATCCTGTCTTACCGTTACAAGCTTAACAGATTCATTCCTTGAAGTAATGGTTTTTGGCAATAGCCAGTTTGCCACCCAACTGCAAGAATGTTATTTACGATAAGACTATCACATAACTGGTCAAATTATGGAGCTGGAAAATGACTGTGTATGAGTTAGGAACTTTGTGATAAATAGGCCTGTTATTTTATATTATTTAATTTTCTATGTTTAGTTCTCATCCACATACTTTATTAGGAACGCTTTTTGAATCTCGGTAAGTGATGTCATTTCTTCTCAATATCATACAACCTCAGTATAAGGTCACTACAGTAGAACCCGCTTAATGCGATCTAAGGGCGATCCAGCGATTTCTCGATTTCTCTCGCTTATTACGATTTGTTTTGTTATCCTGTTTGATACGCCTGCACGCAGAAACCTAATGATGTAGTTTTGCTAAAAAATAAATTCAAGTCCTATCTAAAATTTTACTTCTACATAAATAATACCGTAAAGTTTTGAAGAAAATAAGCTCCACAGAAGACGTAATCTGTGGGGCTTATTTTCTTCGAAACCTGAGATTAGAGTCGATATCAAAGATTTAGGGAGAAACCGAGACCATCATCAGGTGACACTGACATATACTAGCTGACGTGTTTTGTCGTGTGGTCCGTTCTAAAGTTACTATACCTACACGAAACTTATTTAGATGAAATTGGAACATAGCATTAATGCTCATACACGCCTTAATGTCCCTACTTTCCTACATCGTATAATAAATATGCCTTTTTGGTCATTGTAAATCGTCTTAAACGGGTTTTACAATTACTACCACAGGCTTCCATATTAATAATGAAGCCTGTGGTTACTACACAAACTTGTGAAGTGGATGTGATCAAATTCTTATGAAGATAGATATAACGATTTTTTTGTCATTTGAAAAACTTATTTAGTTTTACTTAATATTAGGTCCTTACATATGAAATTGGTGTTTGGTATAGGAGGAACAAAAAGTCGGAATATTTTTTAATATAATATATTTATTTAATCAAAGTAAGAACCATTATTATCTATGCGCTTTTGCCATCACATAGGTAGTTCATTGATCCCTTTACTAAAAAGCCGTTCGGACGGAAATCAATAAAATCTTTGAAGGCGGGTTGGACTATCGCAGTTGAATTTTTTCCCTTGGAAGAATTTATCCAAATTTCGAAAAAAATGGTAATTCGTAAACCAAAAACGCACAGTGTTTTCTTTTGCCACACGACATACACATTAACCCTTCGCGTCGTTTCCGCTGTACTGGTGCCACCGTAGAACTCGTGCTCGTAAATAACGCGATATTTGAAGTTTTCCATTTTATAAACTGAGTGACGCAAACAGAAAAATCAGAAGAAAAAAAAACAAATGAATGACGTTTAACGAAACACAAATACATGTGTAAATAGCTGTATAAATTTGAATTTGGAATTCCTAACCAAAGAGGAGAAATTTGTGATTAAAATGGCCAGTACAACAAATTCATATGTAATAATTTTCATATCAATTTCATATGTAAGGACCTAATATTTGACTTGAAGGCGCCTTTATAAAGCGAACTATATTGTAATTCTTAACATTCAGAAAAAATATCAGTACGTCCTGACTGACGTTGGCGGACTGATTTAATAAAATAGTATTGTAATGTTAAATAAAATAGTTTCTACCGGGCGTTATTTGTGATATAAGAACTTTATCACCCCTGTACGTATATATACGTTTATCTTTACCACCACCATTTTACGAACAAAATCAATGACACTATAAATTATTATTTTTTTCTGCGGCTAAGCTAAGGATTAAATTGTAGTTGCAGGTACAGTGTTCAATGACTAATTTTTGTCCGTTGATTGCTTTTTATTACCTCAGCTTAATTAAAATAGGTGGTGAATGTAATTTATTACAGTAGTACCACATTTATCAGGGGTCTCGATAATGTTCGATGGCGCAAAATACCGTTGTTATATCACATCCTACTATACTCGTACCGATGGATGGCGCGGTACTGCAGAAAATCCTACATGAACGATAGTAATGGCGAACGGGTTAGGCGCGCTATGATTGGCCGAATTATTTCCGTGTCTTGCATATGTTTTTCATAGAGTTAAAAAAATTAAAAGTGGTAGTACTGTAACTTTGTAATTATTTTGCATAGGTACATACTTATTTATCAAAAACTTAATATGATATGAAGCTATTGTATTTGACTAGATATTGACGTTACCGCTGGGTGGCTGATGCAATATTAAGTAGGTGCCTTGAAGGAATTGAGTTAAATTAGTGTTTAACTATTTTCATCTAATTTGTGTTATCTTAAATGTAGGCGTAAATATTGAACTACTCCTATGCCTTTTAATGAGTTCAGAAGCCACTTCTGATGTTAAAAGATAACTCACCCCCTGTTGTTGGTAATGAAGTAAAATAAGTTACTTCAAGTAACCCAAATATTAGAATTCATTGTATAATACTCAAAGTTATGTTACAGTGGCTCCTACTCAAAATAATCATCTGGACTAAGGAGCCACTATATTCAAGAATGCACAACGTTTTTAATTGTTGAATCCATTCAGAAGAGCGTGAATTTCCATAAAAGCAATGCAGGGCGTTTGGTAACTTAATGTAGGTACAGCTTTAAGCTACAGACCTCTCTCCCTCATTTGAGTATTTTCCCGGTTACTTCCTGAGCCGATGAACGTCAGAGCTCAGGGTCCGCTTACCTTCACTTTCGTTTCCCCTTCGCAAGGTTGTCGGCATTCCTAGTTGTCAGACCAATGGCTTGTAACGCTTGTTTTTATATCACATCATCCTTGACGACATCAAGTCAGCACTTCCTGCGTTTGTACCTTTTGCCAGGGCTAGGCGGCAGCGATATAGACATTTGTTCCCTACGTAATTTGCTAGTCTACGGAAGCTATTACAGACCATTTGTACTTCAACACAGCTAATTCATTTATTCAGACTCGTAATTGTGTCTCATAGGGTGATTTTCCTTTTAAAATCTAGAGTGGTTTCTCGATTAATGCGTAAATGAAAAAAACCTTTTTTCTGATAATTATATATAATTATGGTGCTTTATCTTAACAGACCTTAAACGGCCCTCCGGACTTCGTGTTGGAGCAACAACAAGCACTGACGCTGTCGCCGACCACCGGCCGCATGGAATTCGTCAGACGTATGATAGCTGAGATTAAGGCATCATTAGCGGCTTTGCGCGCTAATATCGCCGGCGAGGTACGAGTACGTTTTGCACATTTTTGCCTTTTAAGCACCGTAGCGACTAGAGCATTTCCATTTCGAATAGTTCGACTATATATAGGTTGGCTATAGACTTCGGCGTTGCTTGCAATCACGTTGGCTGTAGGCCCTGTATACGAACTATTTCATTCAAGGATCTGTTCTTAGTCTCTACGTTATCATGAGTAGCTTCTAAGGCAAATCACAAGGTTGGGCCACACAGGTAACTGGATTATGTTTTTAACAATACGTAATAATTACATTTTCATTTTTCTCATGAGGTAATTGACATAATTTTGCGGAGTTTATTCAAATGAGTTGCAAAATTGTATCCTGTAATATATATTTTCTTATTATCCTTGTACTATCTATAGAAGTAGAAAGAAGATCATATTTCAAATAAATAATTTGTCAATACGTTTTAAAAATATTTTCATTTGTCATTTATTTTACCGCTTTAATATATTGCGATGGAACATGTTTTTTAATTATACTTTTGTATCCTGATATTAGTATTGCCACTAGGGTCAATTTTCATGACCAAATCTGTATTGTAGTGTATTCTGTATATTGTACCCTAACCTATGTTTGCATCTGTGCCAGCGAGATGACTATCTACGTCTACGGATTGTCTTTACTAAAAACCGCATGTTTTTTTGCGTTCGATAGTTTATTGAGATTATTGACTTGGATAAACCCTTCGATGTACCCGATTTTACAATTTTATTTATGTTTACGGTTTATATAATTTTGAATGTTGATGAGCCATGAACTCATAAAATACAAAAGTTTCAACTGAAAATGTGAGAAAGAGCGAAAATGCTGCATGATTAATTGAATGCTTGCATAACATGGTTATTAGTTGCATGCTAAATTATGTAGACGAGTCTTGTTTTTATATATAAGTATTTAACAGTGTTGTAACGTGTCCATTATCACGCTTAATTGTGTTAACTTTGCACTACACTATGTGTTTTAGTCCAATAATAGTTGAGAGTAGATGTTTATGTTATTGATGTGCCTACTGTAGGAAAATTCTGGTGCACCGGCTAGCAGTGAGGGCACGGAACAAATGGACAGTGAATCGTCACCTACGCCACATGAAGAGGTAAAGTAGTCATAATATTTGGCAGTTTTTGAGATGCTGAGTGATAAGGTGTTTTTTTTTTGTTTTTAAAATTATCAATCATCAATTCACTGCACAAACTGTTTTTTATTTCGAGGCTACCGAAAGCGTAAGACCCATTTGATCTCGCTTTTATATGCAGGAGGATTTCAAGATTTGAGGCTACATGTATTGGCAGAGGACTTTAATACTCCCATCAAATACACATGTCTGGCTGTTATTTCGCAATTCTAGCCAAACTGCGAATTTTCAGAATGTGCGTGAGGAACTGAGGATGTTTTACGATGAAGTGGGTAGAATATCCTGGAATATCACCTGTGATAATTTTTATATACAAGGCATCTCTATTATAACGATTTTAATATTACTTTAATAGGTAAATTGAATTAATAGAGAAAGCATAGCGCGGTAGCAATAGCTTATTTCGTTGAGATGTAAACCTTGATTTTTTTAAATAATTTGGGCATATTGTGAGGGTGGATGTATGATATTACTTGTCGAATGTTGAACACTGGTAGCGGAAAGCATAAAACACGGTGTAGGGGACTAATATGAATACAACAGGGTGGAACATCTACTGTTCCTATTATTAATCAGTCTAATACTTATATTTTCTCAAGTTTAATTACTTTACCATTGGAGCAAAGGACAGAGGTTTTACCAAATATAATTATCGTGCATGTTGTCGTAGTTACGGCATTTCATTTATAATGTTACATTGCATTTATTTAACGATCATAATTTTTGTGCTTAAATGTATTAAGTTCTACTTTTTCTATGTTCATATTTTATTCAATTTCTCAACGAAGTAGTGATAATTAATATTCTTATATTTGCATGTTTTATGTCTTATTCGAGTATTCGAAAATGGACCACCGTCATTTATTGCACTTAAGCATGGCCACGCAGCTGTTTATGAAATCTAACACAGTTACTAACAATGAAAGCCTTTTCGAAGTATGATAGCTGTTTTTGGTTCCACGTTATATTAATGACCGGTTTTTGATCTGTCTTATGAACCTGATTGATCAAATTGACGAAAGAAATGCATTAAAAAAAAAGTAAATTCCGCTGTCAAAAATGGTGAACTGTCAGTTTATTACATATACGGCGGAATTTGTCACCGATGCAGATTTATAAAACTTACGTTTTTGTATTATTATAGCCCGACCCGCAAGTCATCGAGCGTGAACCCGAAGAGTTAAGCGAAGCGGCCTTCCGAGCTCAAAACCTTCGCCGAAGGTATACTAAATACATAAAGAACATCTAAGCGAGTATATTTATATTATTATGATTAATATAAACAATTTTTTAACGACTACCTTTTTTGTCATTACAATCCTAAATTTAACGGCCAAAATTGATTTATAAACTCTCAGTGTTGCCAGCCAAGAGCACACAGCGCCCATTTATTTTCTGCGCTTTATAAAATAAAAATAATGCAAAGAAAAAAATTGTCTATTTATTTTTTGTTGTGAGATATCGATCTTTTTGTCCACATGGTAGGAGCTATAGGGCTATACGAGCGTTGCGCGCGCGCCACTCTAGGCCTCGCGACTTGGGCCAGTTGATCGACGAGCTGGAGGCTCTTCAAGAACAATTTGCGCCTCACCGAAACCATTATGTGAGACTTCTGAGGGCTGCCAATGATCCTGATGTGAGTTTTATTCACAAATTTTTCAAACATATCAAGATATGATTGTGAATTGTAATTTGTGAAAAATGTGATACACTCAAACAGTTGTTATTGCTTATTTATAAAAAAACAATTTGAAGCATAATTCTACCGCTACATTACTACGTGTTCGATATAGAAATATCTATATAAAATTTCTATCTATATATATAAGTAATTGAGTTCGCGATATTTCATACTGGCAATAGATATGAGCATTCAGCCTTGTCTTCGTATGAGTATCTATCCATGAAGTCAATTTTAAATATCGAACGGCGAAGCTTAATTTTGTTCACGAAAAAATAAGTTCTTTAAAAGCGGGAATAGAAAACTTTTATTCTTGTAAAACCGATTTTTTTTCTACTTAATAATCTAGATTTAGAGCAGAGTAGTTAGCTGGGGTATAAGCATCAATTGCACCCTCGGAACTATAGGCTGAATATCTACCTAAATATCTACCTAAATGTAGCTAAATATATCTACCTAAATATCTCGGGCTGCAATTGATGCCTTACAGCCCTTGGATACTAATCTACTATTAAAGGTTCGCTTAACTATTTTATGAAAAACTGGTTATATGAATAAAGCTGGAAACCTACAGTTGAATGAGGTGTTAATTGGCGGAAGTGTTGAAAATATATTTCTTATTTACGAGCGTGTAATATTCGTATTCCGCTGTATTTAAACAAATACATTATGTTGTTTTCATTTCAGCTCCCTGAGTTATCAGAAACTGAGCGGGCTACTTCCCAGCGCTCAGTGGATATGATTGGGGACATAATGCATAGCTTCGCGCACGCGTACCACGCCATCAGCGATATCCATTTCCCAGTGGGCCAGAGGAATCCCCGACTCACTGCTGACAGCCCCGCCGCGCGCCATCCAATACCAATGCATGTATGTAAATCTAATGATTTCTTACTATGTACTATCGCGAAAACCAGTTTCACTGGTTTTATTTCTGAAATCGTTCTAAAGATTTTTAGACAGTATATATTTAATTTTTCCCGTATTTATAACATCTGTACTGTTTTATTTCCAGGCTCATATTAATGTGATTCAGTCCAATCGTCGTCCGACGGCGCCTACAGCGACCACCACGAGCGGCGAAGCCACCGCCCCGTCGGCCCCAGCCACTGTGACTGCCAATTCTGCCACAGTCACCGCCACGGCCCCTGCCACGGCGCCAGCCACGGCGCCTGCCATGACGCCTGCTACAGCCCCTACCACGGACCCCGTCACGTCGCCCGCTACGGTGCCCGCCACGGCCCCCGTCACGGCCAGCGACACCGATCCTGCCCCTGCTCCCGCCAACGCCACTGCTACGGCCAATGGCAATCAAACCACAACTACCACTGAAGGAATTACTGGCCAATCAGCACAACTTTCCGCGCAAGCCGGTAGGAACACCACCCAACCGACTGTCAATATAAACATTCAGCCAGATCTCACGTATCAAGTAGAGATAGAGACCAGGGTGCCCATTGCTTTCCCTCTGACGGCTGCTGTTCTCAGCGGACTGAGAAACGCGGCCCCGGCCAATCAAGAACAAAATCAGACACAGCAGAACACGCAGGCCAACCCCACACAAGCCCAGTCCCAGTCCCAGTCCCAGGCCAACAGGCGACAAGTGCTACTTGGTAAGACTTTCTTTATATGTGGTTCGAATCTCGGTTGCAAGTTGGGGCGACAAAGGTGATTTTTCTTAGTACCTTTTGATGTAAAATAGCTAGAACTAGTCGTATGCGTGTTTATACAAATATAATACTCTGTAATCGTTATTTGTTGTAGATTTTGAGAATTTGTTTCGTGGATTGGGCCAAGGCGGTGGCCTCGGCGGTGTAGAGGTCGTCATGAGTATGGAGGAGATCCCTCAGGGCGTAATCGGGAATTTAGCGGGAGCAGGAGTGGGGGCCAACGCTGCTGCGCATCATGATGCTGGACCTGGAGGTAATTCCCGTATTTCTTTCTGTTTCCGTAGATAGTTCTTTTTTTCTATCCTACCATCTATCTCTTTGTCACACCTAAAATATTTGGACATTTACTATAAAGGTCTAATATAGTTTACCTAGATTTGATAGTTTTGGTTCCATTGGCAATATTATGTCTTTGTTAAATTTGCTGTACTTATTTCTTCCTTACATTATTTTAACATTATTTTTTATTCGTTTTATAATTTTTGTAGGGATTATTTTATTTTAATTTGTCACTCTTTGACAAATACACAATTGTGTATTGATGATTATCAACCAAGAAAATACTTAATTGAGAGAGATAATTTTCTTGTCATTATTCTGTTTGAATCAAAATATATTTATTACAGTATACTTGGCCCCAATGGCATGGGGCGGTCCGCCAAGCGCCGATTTACTACAAAATATTGTCTCATCGGTGATTCGTCAGGGGTTGGTGCCAGGAATGGAAGTACAAGTGCACGCTCCTATTGCAAATCAGCTCGCTGCGGCGTTGCAGGGCAATCTGCCCCAAAATCAGACCCAAAACCAAGGCCAGCCCACAGGGCAAACTGGACAGACTCAAGCTCAAGGAAATCAGGAGGGGGAGACTCAGCCAGGCCAGACCAGGCAACGTAAGTTTTGTATTTAGTATTTGTACTATAAAAACACGAAATATCAGAATTGAAAAAAAAATCTGCGACAAAGCGCTATTACGCACTATTTGTCTCTCAAAAGGAAATACGATTCTTGCATTTATTGCAATATACATTAAAGTTAGTAGATACTATTCTAAGTTAGCTTCTTATTTTTTTTCGATGAAAAATGTACCATTTGATATATTTTTTTAAATTGTAATAAAACCATAACCTTTGTGTTCAGCGAGCATTCACCTGCGTCGCGCGACCACGACCACTTCGCGCTCGCACGCCGTGACTCTGGCCAACTTGGTGTACGACAGATACTTGCATTGCGACAACGCCCACGCTCGCCGCCGCATGGCCCGCCGCCGGTAACTGTCAAGTCAAATACTACAGGATCGTAGCTAACTACAGGAGCATAGCTCCTGAGTTAGTAAATAAGAAAAGTTGACCCAATTTATTGTTACCAAAACACTACGTGCTGATGCGTTTTAAGGTGCTGTTTCATCCTTTCAATCGACACAACTTTATCTTACACAAAATGTATTTGTTTCAGTGAGCAATACCATCAGCAATTGATTGCACACGAGCGCATTCGTAGCGATCGCATTAGTGCTCAACATATTGAAGCCTTGCTTGATCGCGGGATTGTTGGGCTCACAGAGGTATGAATGCTCATTTTTTCTTTCGATTTATAACCCCCTACCAGTCGTGTTTCGACAAGAAGATTTCTAGATTTGTGGATTTATTGTCTGTAATCTATTTTTTTGTGTGAAGTGCAAAGGCCTTGGGATTTTTAATTTTTATTTTAAACAATAGAAATCCATTTTTTCTTATGAATAATCCATTATTTCTTGTATATTGGGTTTGTTATTTTTCTCTATCTCGCCGATATTCACATCAATAAACATATGAATATTAACATAGTAACATGATTTCAGCAACATTTGGATCATGCTCTTGATCTGATCAACGGCAGACCATCGCATGAGAGTTGGATAACCGCTCTTTTGGTGATCATAGTAAGTTATATTATTATATGTTTAGACTTTAAAATTTCTGCGACAGCAAAATATAGGATAAAATATGTAACATATTTTATCCTAATTCCTAGCCGTAGCCATCGTACTGAAAATTATTACATAAACGACGGCGCATGTAATCATAAATGTAACCAGTATGTTACTGTTCTTGAATAAATATTTGACATTTTTGAAAAATGAACTGAATTTATTTAATTTTTATTAATTTCAAATATATTCAATGCGATAGATAAGCAAAATAATTCTATTTCGATTCATTAATATTATGAATTCAATTTCATATCAAATTAATTAATAATCTCAATATGATTGCAGGCTCGTCACATATTCCTGTCTGAGATGACGCAGCCGATTCCCGGCGAGCCTCCGTTCGTGCCGACCGAGTTCGAGCCCGTTCGCCTGATGTTACGCGACTACATGCAGAATCTGAGGGCACGGTCTCGGCCCGGCGACGGCGAACGTTCTTTTGAAATTATGGCCGATTACCTTATCGAGGAGTACTCGGAATTCATAAATGGCATGGTAAGTGATTATGTGTTAATCATTTCTTTTATTATATAAAGAACATATGTATTAAATTAAAATAAAATATATTTCGTTCTTTTTAGATCAGATATTGTGACACACCTTTTATGCAATTAAGATTAAGTGTATCTAAATTGCTATTTCTAAATGAATTTCTATTAGGTATATTTTTATTCAAAATTTAAGATTTACTAGCATCTATATTAGAAAACGGTTTATTGATGGACTGTATTTTTGCAAATCGTGGAGTTGTGGTCTGATTTGGAAATACTGAGCGTTTCCAGTTGACGAGTGTCCCCTGTCAAGTGGTCGGTCGGACACACCCTCATTCCTTTTCTTTAACATTCCATAAAGAGTCAATCAAAATTATCAGGGAGAAAAGTTTGACCTCGTTCGTCTGGCGATCATAGATTAAATGCATGTTTTTATAAACTATTAAAAAATAGTATCATTGACATTGATTGAAGTGAAACATAAACGTGATCGTTGAACGTCAATGTGTGGAATGTCAACGTAAGTAAACAGTTACATGTTAGCGTTTAGAATATCATGTTTATTTTGTGTTCAGTTCCGTTATGCGCGCTTGCGTCCGGAGGTGGATCCCCTGAGGTCCATCCGTGCTCTGATGCGTTTTCGTCTGCCGGCTGCCATCGCTTCCGTCATGTCAGACTCTTCTACGGAAACCTTCGCTGCTCGATTCTACAGTATTTTCGCGCGAATCTTCACTGATTTGACCGCGATGATATTGTACATCTGCGAGGAGGGCGTGGTGGGCTTGAGGGAGATCTACAGGGAGTTCTTGGTAAATTGATTTTTAAATTAGTTATAGAGGATTATTAGATTAGGCTTTGTTTGGGTCTTGCTTTTGATATGAATTGAACACGTTGACACATAGGTGTCAACGTATTCAGTTTTGTTGTAATGATGTCGATATAATTTCTTAAATATTATGGTTTTAACGGTATATATGAATCAGTTGAGGTCACAACCATAAAAGTATAAATAAAGCACAGTCTTTGACTTGTATTTGTATTTTTTACAATTCCTCGCTTTGCACACATAAGTATATTTTCTTAAATTTATATAATCGAAATATTTTACTAGATAATCAGAGATTAGTTTTTTTATAAACATTTTGTCGGTTTGGTTTGTCTGGTTGCACTATTACCTTTCTTAAAAAGGGGCTTAGCACGAATCTTGTTTATTTAATGTTGCCTGTCTGCGACTATGGCTACTGCAAGGATATTAAAACGTCAGCGACATTAAATAATAAGGTTTTTGCTCAGTCCCCTAAATAAATAAAGTTACTATTAAGGCTTGTATTATAGAAATAAATTGTCATGTTTCCATTTCAGGAAGAGAACTTGGGTTCTTTCGACCAGACCATACGCGAAACACTGATGGTCCTGGCCTACGGTAACATGAACGGGGTGTTGCAATCGATCAATTCCAGTGTGGACAACATTCGTCTGTTCCTACGTAGGCGGGACTCCGATTCCGAGGCAGTAAGTATTAACTCTAAGTTTTCGTTAGTACATTACCCCAATTAGCCTAAAGATGTAAAATCATTACATAGTTCCCTTTATCAAAATCTTCAGTGTATTGCAGTATTTCTTGGTGTATGACACATACTCACTTTTTACGAATTTTCCGAAATCTTAGACCCAGCTAGTTACATTTTTGCCCCATAAAAGTTTAATCCATTAAAGATTTTCGAGATGGTCTTTTAATCATACTCATTCATATAAATAATTGAATATATTTGATTTTTTCTCACTACAGGAACTCTTCAATTTGAAGTATTTAATATGCATGACATTTTGCATTCTGTAGCTTGTCTCAATTGTTCCTACCCATATAATCAACGTTTTTAAGTTTTTATTTTGATAGAACATTGAAATGTTTGTATGTATGTACCTAGTAATTATTAAGTCTGTCTGCTTTTGTGGATAATATATAGTTGGCTTGGATTCCTTGCATATCATTGTTGTGAAAGAATATAGGTATAGTTTTGTTTCAAAGACGTTTGTGTATGTATAGTAAGGTCCTAACTCTTCATGCGTCTCTTTCTCTTTGTTTGCTAATTGCCTTATCAAAAATGCTTGCACTCAATGCTTAAACGTTAATTTTAATTTTCTCAAGTGAAATGGAATCACCTAGCCAAACTGTAAACAACAACAAAGTATGCAGCCCACGACGTCGCTGATGACTTCGACTTGTGAGGACGGGGGCAGTTTACAAAAATATGTAAAAGGACGATTTCTTCTAGCCACCTCCAGCTCGCGTAGAGCCGTCGCCGATGGAAGTGTCGCCGGCGCCCGAGGACGAGCGGCCCCGGGCCGGCTCGCCCCCTCCGCCGCTCGCCGCCGATGTCCCGTCGCCGGGCGACGCAACACCGGCCGGTTTCCCCGAGGTGGCCGCGCAATCCACGGCCCCACTCGAATGTAACCTGTGCGAAGTCTGCCACTTGCCCACCGACGAGATACCCGAAGTATTTGAAACAGCAATCACTCCGGCCAGGTAATGAGAGGAATCTCTTTTCAGCACACGTCGACAACATTTCGATTAGTAGTCAGAAGACGACTTCCGTGGAGTAGTCACAACGCCTTATCTTTTGATTCCCTGCGCGGGCAATATTTATTATTGTTATAATAAAAAATTAAGTTTTGAGTTTATCTTGCCTGATCGTGTCCATTCGACTGACGAAGGGTCGTTGATTGTTATATAAATTTATTTTAAATTGACATTGTATATAACTTTTGCCTTCTCTGCTTGGGTTTGGTCTAGTATGTATATATGTTCTTTGTTGTGTAATTATTTACACGTCTAGCAATATAATAAAGCAACGTGTAAATGCCATTCAGGCAAATAAAATGTACGAACTAAGTATATTTTTAATTAACGACCGCGTCCATTTTGATGGCACAAGTAACAACGTAGAATAATGTTAGCAGGGAAATGGAGACAGAGTCCCAATCAGACTCACGCTCGGATGCTGAAGGTACCTCAGACTCAGCAGAAGCGAGGATGGAAGAAGTGAAGCCAATCATGGACACGCCACCGACCACTGAAGCACCCAGACCTTCGACTAATGCTTCTAACTCTAATAATATTCGATTCGTAAGTTTGTTATCATTTTTCCGTCCGCAATCATTTGTCGTTTTATTTAATTATTTTCTTATTTATTTTTGCATAAATAATATACCTACCTCAATGCAGGTACATTGAGGTAGGTATATTATTTATGCAATCTCCAATTGTGACGAATGATATACGTGTTTGCTAAATCACATTATTGTTATTATCTATATTCGTAAATGAATGTCTTTAATAGGTATTAAATAAAAGTAAGAGACATTACCACATTCTGATGGAATGTGTCCGGAACGAATGCGAAAGACCTTTATACAAAGGTCTAAAATAATTTATTGAGTTAGGAAATTTTACTAGCATTCTTGTCTGTCCATCATCGGACGAGGCAAGGATGCTATATAAAATGGTAATGGTCGGTGTGAAGCGTCGATCTATATTATATAATAATACTATTTTTGTTACCACCTATAAGGGTGACATAGTCAATTCTGACAAAACCCTCTATAATAAATAAAGAGAAAAAAGGAAAAAAATAATTATTAATCAATCTATATTTTACAATAATCTTACATTGGACTAAAAGTACTAAAAGTAATGAAAAGATTTAGTTACACTGAACTCTGAATGTCCCACAATTACCTGGACACTGATAGATCTAAGGGTAACAAAACATATGTGCGTGAGCAATTTATTCTTAAGTTCCGCAATTAAAGATATCGCGAAAACTCAAATGAAATAGAAGATTTCCATATAACTCCTCCGCTTTGTGAGAGGCCTTAGCCTATCTCACCAAGCGGCACTTTGGGACTTTCAAAACTGGGTATACGGTGATTGACAAAATTAGCACTTTGTCATGGGACAGAGTGCTAATTTTGTCACTAACGCGTATTAGAATTACCTTCGAAGAAAATGTTCTCCTTGGGTATTTCTAACACACCTTTCTCTTCTTATATGAACGAAGTGAAATATATATATTACGAAGTATAGTTTTATCTGTCTACGGTTCTAACGGACCATTCTGATTGCCGGTGGTGCCGCCAATCAACTAGTTATACAATGACAATGACAGGTGCCACCAATGGTAATTGTCCAGCATTGGGGCTCGGAGTGGGTGCCGGTGTTGACTCACGACCAGCAGTCGCAGGACGGGCAGCAGCCGGAGCCCTACAGCGACGCTTACCTCTCCGGCATGCCGTCGAGGAAGCGCCGCTGCGTGCGACAGAATAGACCTGCCACTACTCTCGATGGATTCATGAATGGTGAGAACTTTATTTAATCGACTTTTGACACCAACAACGTATTTCGTAGTCACAGTCGTTAATAAGGTCGTCGTAATTTTAACATGCATTCAAAAATATTTGGTTTATTTTTTATATTTATTTTTTACTGTGGAAATTGAATAATATATTTTTGCTTGTAACACTGAGCCGTTACCTGATGCGCGCGTACCTAAGGTTATCTGACATACACATACATGTTAATGTGTGTCTACTTTCTAATAAAAACATATTCTAATAGAGAGCGTACGTGAAGCGGCATTGGAGCGTACATCGACCGTGGACAACAGATCGTTTCGGCTCGCGTTCCGCGAACACATGCGCACCCTCGCCCGCCAGCGCGCCCTCGCCTCCGAGGACTACGACCCGCTGCGCTACACATCCGCCGCGAGGTTCCTCGACACCAGGTTACCACTCTATACAATACTTGGCAATTTAAATCTCGACCACTGGCCGAGATGGGCATGCACAAAAATGGTGGTTGTCGGGTCGTTCAGTTTAGTTTTTAGCTCATTCATGACAAACGACATATTCTTATTTCAATCTAGTGACAATTGAATTTGTGACTAGCAATAAAGAAATCTGAATCTGAGTATTTGTTATAAGAAAATATTAGTTTACATCTTTCGATCAGAATGAACATGTGTTACTGGTGTATTTCAGTGTAAAGATTAACTTATTATTTTGGGTTTCAGAACAAACAAGAAAGACAATCCCGAAAGCGAAACAAAAGACCCGAGCAAGTGAAATGGCCAAGTCGAAAGGGGCAGAATCACAGTCCTTAGCTTTAGATCATATTGGCTTGGCTTACTTATTTCCAAGCTGTATGGGTTTTAATAATTAATAATGGATTAATGATTTATGAACTGTGTGTTTAAAAATATATCTCAGTGTAGTAATCACTAAAATCTATGATTGTACAATAGCATCGTTTTATTATCTTTTCATTATGGTATCCGTTATATTTAATTTGTTTTATTTCTACTGAAGAAAATCAATTGGTTGAAATATGAAATATAATTTTTATTTTCATCAATTTATTTTATTATTTTGCATTGAACGTTACAATATGGCCTATTGGAACAATTTTGTAGGTAATTTATCTATTGATGTATTTTACTGTTAGGTTTCGATGATACTTAGATTGTATCATGCAATTAAACATAATAGTACATACTTTATTGTGCATTATACAGTCATTTTAATATCATATTATGAATATTAATATTACTGAGTCTTTAGGACGGCATGCTATCATTATCACATTATTCGCACATAATATACATGTACCTATTGATTTTGCAAGAAATATTTAATCGGTAATCTCGTCTACTCCCTCAATTAGATGTTAGCTAATATGATATTTCACATGTACTTACGGCTGAAATTTATTGATGTCAATGCAATATTTTAATATTATTTTGCATTTATTGTATAGATTACAATTTCAACTTAATTATTCATTATATTAGTTATTGTTAATTGTTTTTAGATTTAAATCATTAATTTACACTCAATAAATGCATGGATTTATTGTTGTTCTAATTTTCAATTGTTAAGCTAAATGATTAATTCTTGAATATTTAATTTTCGCATCTATATTTAATTTTTTATTTATTATCATTTATATTATATCTATATATCGTAATAATGACATGGAATTTCATACATTAATAGCATACCGTAGTCAAATATAACACAACTTGATGTCCTTATTGAGTAGGTGTTTTGGGATATTTTTATGTTAGCGTTTAAGCAACATAGAATAATTGTAGCCTGGTAACCATGATGATCCAGATCGTTGTCATTATTATATCCGCTCATACTGGAGGTTATCTTAATAAATGTAAACAATAGAATGTTTTTTCATAAACCACCTTTTCTACTTTGACTGTCACCTACTGATTCCTTCCTCAAAACCTTTAGCTTTTCGTAATCTCGATTTTTTCGATGGAATTACCTATTTCCTGCAATTCGAAACTACCTGACCATGAACAATATTTTTCTCTCCGGTGATTAGTTACTCCAGCAGATATCGTTTTTCCATTAAAAAAAAACTACAACAGGCACAAACGTTTTATGCCGGGCACATACATAGCTGATTAGGCACTATTCTATTCATATTTCTGTAGGAGATACATTCCAGCTGGAGTAACGCACACGACTAAAGTTATTAAAATGTCCTTAAAGATTGAAGAAGATTAGGAGAATATTTTATTCAATGTAGAAAACTTAAAAAGTGAGATTGAACTTTGAGTGTAGTGTATACAGTTTATAGTCCGCAATTTTATGGATATTCAGCAGTGTTCGTGGCCAAACGACAATCATATGACACACAGTTCGCCAAACTTTGGCTGATTCGGCTTACAATGCTCGATTTTCATTGTGCCTGTCAAATAAACTGCGCAATGTTCGTGCATTCTCGTCAGCATCTGGTGGAGTTCGGCGATACTATTGTAGCTATATAGCCGCAGTTCACCGCGGGCATAATTTTCATGCCACACTGTCAAACAGTATGCCAAACTTTGTCGGATTCAATATACATTGCTGGTTTTTAATTGTGGTAAATGAAAACACTACTAATAACTACACAATGTTCACGCATTATCGTCAGCAAGTGTACGAGATTGGCGAAGTGTGGAGCTGGCATCGTTCCTCGTTGAACGTGGCGTTGTTGTACTTACTAGTTAACTATTCGCATAATAATGTTGGCGCTATATATGGTTCGTAGAATTTCATGTCGGTTATGCGTTTAGTACATACTATTGCCGAACTCTAACAGATGTCAGAATTTACGTAGTTTGTGTGAGAGCTTTTAATTACTACAACGAAAATTCAGCAACGTCAGACGCTTTCGCCGAACTCATACGCTCTAGCTAGCATTATATTTCAATGTACGATTCTTAATATTGTAC
Source organism: Plodia interpunctella (assembly GCF_027563975.2). NCBI lineage: Eukaryota > Metazoa > Arthropoda > Insecta > Lepidoptera > Pyralidae > Plodia > Plodia interpunctella. The sequence goes on along the minus strand of NC_071324.2, from coordinate 7,747,549 downwards.
CTAGATGGCTCTGAGCATTTCCAGCTCTAGCGTTGAAAAAGGCGTAAGTTTTTAAGTCCTTCTGGTAACAAATAACATTTTTTTGAAGTCTGTAGGTATTTCCTAACAATTAATAATTGGATTAATTTTAAGGGCTTAGGAACAGCGGTCCTCCACTCAAGGGTAATAAATATGTATTTTTGTTTTTATAATTTTTTATATATAGGTTCCTTTCACAATATGCATTACGCAACGTACGTGCCATATTCCTTTATTATATTTATTTTATACTAGCTGCGCTCCAGGACTTCTCTCTCGTGGGAATTTCGGGATATAACCCTGTTACAGTTTAGCCACTACACTTTACAAAATTTCTAACAAACGGTCCAATAGATTTTGCGTGAAAGAGTAACAAACATATATACATCCTTACAAACTTTCGCTTTAATAATATTAGTAGGATTGTCTTTTTTCATATAGCGTTATTCCTTGTTACATACACAAGTTCTACAAAGTTCCATTAATCTTCGATCTGGTGGCTCAATAGTGCCTACAAGACGAGCCAAGCGAAATGCATGGGCACTACTACCTTTTCTCTAAACGTTTCTTCGTATTTTTGAACCCTCGTAACTTTGGTTTGGACAATGCCTAGTTCCTTTGGATAGTTAACATTTTCAAGATATACAATGAGTACATTAATTAAACATACAAAGTTTGAATATCGTAGCTGGTATACTTTAGATTTTATATATATAAAATGGGTTTATCGGCATATGTCCATAAACCCATAATTTCGTCACTGACTGATTCACTGATCATCAAAATTTTTAAGGTCATTCCTGTACCTATGGTTCTTAATAATTCTTAATTAGTACAGAGACAACAAAAAAATTAAAAACCTAACCTAACCCGGGATGGGTTAGGTTAGGTTTTTATTTTTTTTTTTGGTATAGGGGTTGGAAGTTTGTATTGACTAGCGCTATTTCTGATGGATATATTAAAATTAGTTCTTGTGACAAATAAAAAAATACGTGTGTGGTAATTTTACAAAAATCATCCCCTAACTCCTTAAAAAGGAGGTGAAAGTTTACGGTAATAGTGGCGATGGCCGTCGCTACAAGGTCAATAAAAAAATAAAAAAAAATATATAAAAAAAAAATAAAGGAAACAAAAAAAAAATTGGCCGTTTTGCTACCGTCACCAATATTTCATAGGCATATATCATATTTCTAGAGTAAAGAAACGGCCAAGCTACACGAGATCTGATCACTTTTTCATACACAATGTTTTTGGTGGGATTCAAATTTCTTTTAAAATTCGTAATCCTGTTCAGAAGATAAATAGCTTATTAGAAGTTTTTTGTTGGGCAGCATGTTCGACCGTCCTTCCCCTTGCAATATAACACATAACACAACACAATTAATGAAATATAACAGTATAATTTAATGATTTATTTATTTTTCTATATGTGCCACGTATACATTAATAGAATGACAAAGAACAACATAAATTTGTTTATGCCTCTTCGGTACATTTTGATAAGTTTACAATTTTGGATATTTTCGTATAGATTTTGATATTTATTTTAGACTTAATTGGTAATTATATATTTTGTTTCACATGAACCGCAAATAACATTTATTCTTACTATACACATTCAATCTACAGTTTTTTTATTTTTATTTTTAGGTAAATATTTCATCATGTAGGGGACCTAATATTGGATTTAAACAACAACTCTGAATACATGCTAACTTCTGTTATTTAATAACATCTTATTCGTCTATTTAATAAGTGGAATTTAAACATTCAGATAAGGGAATATATAATTTATGTGAATATATGGTATTCTCTATATAATTGCAATTGCAATTGTATTCTCTATATATTGTATCTCTTTACGGATAACTTCCTATATTATAAAGTTACATCGAAAGTGATAGGGCTTAGAGTCAAGAAAGAAAGAAAGTGACCTATAGAAATATAAGTTTGGTTACGAAATCGTTCTGTACTTAAATAATGCCTAACAGTTTCGGGCGACTCAGTCTGAATGTAATTCCTACTAAAATAAGATCAGAAAAAACCTAATTTAAGGCAACAATTTTCATCTAAATATAACAGGAAATAGAATTGAGTAAAAATCGTAATTATTTTAATTCTATATTAACCTGAGTAAGCTCAAACACGATAAAAATTTAGTTCACCTAAAATTTTGAGAAGAATTTAATTTCGCATCTATCTGCGAGGAAAGAACTTACAAAAGTATTGTCGAATATTATCTCTTTTGTCCTAGAAAAGTTAGCAGTCGAGGTTATAAAGAAGTCTATTCACAGAACAAGATCACAAGATAGCACAATATTTAATACAAATGCTAACTACGTGTATATTTTAGGTACATAAAGGTAGGTACATATCGTAGAATCACATCAAATATTATAAAATGTTTATAGAGCGATATCAAGGATAAATATACAAAGGTAGATAGGTAGGTAGTACATGTAAAACTTATTCATAAGTCTAACAATGAGCAAACACCACAACCCTTCGAAGAATTAATATTTAAAACGTTTTCAAAATATAAAATGTCTTAGACTCGAATAAGTACTTCATAGAATGTGAATTTAATAGCGTTAATAATAAGTACTTTGGAACGTTTTCTACAGAAATGAATAGTTAAGGTTATGACCAGCACACAGTCCTTTTGTGGCATTGTTTGTCACAAATAGGCACACACATTGTGTTAATTTAACTTGTTATTTACGTAATATAACGTCGTCAAGACAATTAATATGCTTCTCCATGTTCTGGATGGGAACATCTCGGCCGACATTGCAACGTTCGCTCATCCTATCCCTAACATTTACTTAGTCGGAATTTATAGCGCAATTTTAATTGTGACTGAAACACGTATCGAAATTTTAATAATTGGAATAATATGTACTTATTTATAGGTACGAGTATAGTTTACTCACCGTAATCAGTTTCTATAGTCAACATGCCAATAATATTAGGGTGGCTTTAAACATCAAATTTCTGCAGTATTTGTTAATCAAATAAACAACTATAATTTTCCTCGCCCTTACAAAATGTTCGATTAGCAGATCGGACGCATAATACGGGCAGTCAAAATTTTTTTACTAACTATCTATTGGAGTTGTTGGATTTCACCAATTGAGCACAATTAATAAACTTAAGTAGGAAATTTTGTTTTACATAGACTCAGCATAATGTGAAAGCCACCCATATTTATATTTTTTAATACTTACGTCAAATGTTTTGTTCTCAATTACCAAACCCAAACCAATAAAAAACCATATTTTATTAAACTTTAGTAATGTCGGACATGCACGTATCATTATGACTATCGTTGTATCCAACGTTAATATCGTGTTCATTCTAACTTTCATAGATAAAGGCAAATACTCCTCAGGACAGGTTCACAACACCAATATATTAATTTTACATTACGATAATGTAGGTAACTACCTACGATATTTATTTATCTTAATCCAAGGAATTTCCTATCCCTATTTCTCACTTTCTGGACAATCTTACAAGGTAAAACTTTAATAAAAATTATAATTCCATTGAAGGATACGTGAACCGGACTTGCCGCGGTTTTATATAAGTTGAAAATAAGATATTTATTTACATATTTTCTAGAATAAAAAGTCATGATAAAAAGTGGAAAACCACATTTAAAATCATCAATATATAAATGAACTAGTGACTTTGTTTTATATTACTTATTATAGAAATGTAATCAGGTAGTTCTACAGTGTAAATAGTGCAATATAATGGTATATAATTTTCTGTTTATACCATAAATAAATACTTAATGAGACCAATATATAATTAAGATCACAAATACAAGAGCGTAAAAAGCTATAAGTAGCATTATTTGTTTTCTCAAAAATATTTATATTTCATTCAATAAAGTATAAATAATAAATTGGATTTTATAAAAATACAGAATATATAAGATTTCCAAATTGGGTCGATGTTTCAGTATAAGTCCCGGTCCATTTAAATGTTTTATCGTGCCTGTTTTTTACGATGTCCCTTCTGGCGAAAATGTCAACGAAAATTCGATTATGAAAAAAGCCGACAATCAATAAATTTAGTTATAATTTAATCACATCTTGTCCTAAATTAAGAAGTATAATATTCGATATGTTAGCAATCTCCATAAAGGGACCATCACTTTTTTTTTTACAAAAATCATTAATTCAATGGAAGAGGCAGTCAGCCAAGACTTCTCTTTATGTTATCATATCACTAGATCTATACTTTCCGATGTAGACCTTAGCCGCGTGATATGAGTAGGTACAATGTAGTAGAACTCTTTAGATAAATCTCAAAGGAGAAACGAAAACAAATCATCTGAATTGAAATCAAATAGGCACTTTATTTAAACAAATGGATTACTTTTATATGGTACGTAGAATTTTTGGGAATTCCAAACAGTCGTTTTGTTTTATTGATGCGACTTATATAATTCCTTAACGTAAATTTAGCGTTTGGCACCCTTCTCACTTCGGATCAAAATGCAATTACGTGCATAGGATCCTATCACAATTCATTATTAATAATATAAATAAATGCGATTCCGACAAGCCTGTGTAAAATAAAGTTTTAACAAGATCTGCCAATTTGTAGCAACTTATTACAATTTGAGGAAAATAAAATTTGTTTTCGGTGCCACATATCCGAATTATAGTAAAATATGTATTTGCTCGACTTGCAGGGGACACTGCATCTGGGAAGATGCAAATTTATTTTAAATTTTAGCGATTCCCTCAAGATTATATAAATATAATTATTAAATATTAAAAGCTTTTCATTAAGCAGTCTAAGATTTAATTTAAATAATATTCAATCGGTCCAGTATTAACTGATATACAGATATTTAAATGTGAAAGTGTGCACAATAAACAAAGTTATATATAGGTATTGAACAGGTGCATCATAAAGTGCTCGCCAGGCGCAATGCAAAACGCAACGAAACACGAGTCGCCCCGCCGCCCCAGAGCGCAGCGCCGCGATGCGCTCTGCAGCCTCTGAGCGATGTTCTGGCACCTGGGGCGGCTAGGGCAGCTGTAACCACTAATTGCATTCTAAATCATTCAGAGCTCGACATGTGTTTTGTCACTTGATGCATTATTTGTTAAAACTTACACATTTCTAATCAAATCAAACGAAACTCGCCTACAATAGTTCCTAAAATTTTTAAAATGATGGCAGCATGCAATGCATTCCTTTATATTCGAAAAATAATTGTTGTGCCGGATCTATTGGATTTACAAAAAAAAGTTTCGAATATTGTTAGGCCGACGCATGACACTTACATGACAGTTGCTACATTTTGTTACTTTTAATTAAGACGAAGTATTGAATTGAGAAGCTCATTTTCAGTGCGGTAGTGCGCGTGAGGCGGAGTCGCGCGACGGGTGCTAGCGGCGGCCGGCGCGGGGCGGCGCGGGCGTCGCGAGCCCGCGAGTGTTCGCTACGGGGCGGCCGCGGCTCTAACGTTAATCAAATGTTTACGTACGCCCGGAAAACAGCTGGTACTGCAAGCAACCACAATAAAAGGTGATTAAAAAAAGCGCGTGCGAGGCCGGAGGTAGCGGCCGCCAGATGCCGCCGCAGCCAGCCCGGCACCGCCCGCCCGCTCCACTACGCTACCAAGCTCTACTCTACTGCTACGCTGCTCAGCCTGAGACACCTCTCCTCGGCTGCCCGATTTCGAGATACTATTTCATACTACATAATCCACCAACACACGGTCAAGATCGCTAAACAAACAAGCAATAGGTACTAGACTTATTAACTCGTTATACTGACTTTTATTACGCAATTTAAAGGAATGCTAATTAAGTCAGCAGTTTTCGCTTAAGTTTATAATATTAGCCAACATTCAGTGAGAATATTTTTCTACAGCTTTTGTAGCTATTAAATATATAAGTGGCTGTTAAAGCATCTCGTGCGCTGTGAGTAATTTTCGAAGTTATATAGTTGCAATTGGTAAAAATATGTTTATACAGGTTTACTTGTAAAACACCAATAATCTCGTAGGACTACAAGATAAACATCAACCTTAGTTCTGCGAGTTTTGACATACTTAACCAGGTACTTGACATGACTTTTATTAGGTTTTTAATTTCTTTTTCTGGAAAGCTATAAACATAGAAACGAAATATTAAATTACCTATTTTTATATTGTATGAAAGTAAAATTTTACGAACTTTCTCAAAACTAGTCGAATAAACTTTATTCTTTATGATGTTAGCTATCACGTTCTGTGAGGTTGCTGGCGTTATATAAGTAACCTTTTGTAGTCAACTATAATATTTTAAATATGACTTAAAAATATTTTTATTACATGACATAAAATTATAGTCTTTAATAAACAGTCAGTAATATTTTACTATCGCGTCGCGGTAAGTCACATAACATATGTATATAAGTCTGTGCACATAACAGAGTAAAACATAACACAATGGAATCTTGAAGGAATCTTAATATATAAAGATAAGCTTAATAAATTTAAAGCTACTTACTTTATAATGTGTAAATACTTGAGTACAACGAAAAAGGATAGGTGCCCTTACTAACTACTCATCTATAATTCCGTTATACAGATTACAGTGCAACATTACAATAAATAATACACGACACAGGAGTGGAATCTATCCTACTGTCGTGGCAGAGAGCGTCGCGTCGCCACGTTTCAGTAATCCTCTGTTTTCACTGACGTTTACTCGATAAAATGCCATCATGTTCAACGTTTGTTGTGATGTTTTACCTTATCTTTAAAAATAGGTTATACATTTTTGGCACATTTTCAACTTTTTTAGCCAAGATTATTCTTTGGCTCGATAAAATGAATAACTATTTTAACGTTTATTATAATAACAGAAAATTAAATTTCTACTTTAAAGTAGTATCTACTAAATATAACAATACCATATCACAGCACCATAATACAACAATCTTGCTGTACACTATCAGTTTGGTAACATCTCTTTAATGTTTATTAAATATTTATTTTAATATCTTAACTAAACAGAATTGGACATTTTATAATTTTTTCTTTGGCCGACGAAAAAGTGATATGTCCACATTATAATTATTAAAGCTTTACAGTTTTCCATTCCTTGCTGGCACAGTTTAGAAGCAAACCGATAATTATAAATAAACTGAGTAAGTATATAGATATTTCGTAAGCGACAAGAATCTCGATGATATAATTAGTTACGTTTTTTCTAACACATATAATTTGTACAAAGAGCTTAGAAAAAAATCGATGGATCATTGTTAGACAACTATTGCAAAAAAATGTAACATTACAACATCGACATGATAATCTACTATACAGGAGGATCGGACGGGGAGTGCCGTTGCCGGCTGCGATTGTTATGAAAGCGGTAAAATGGTAGCGGAGAGGCGTCTGGCGACAGCTGGCGTCCGTCGTCCGCTGCGAGCGGCGAGAAGTGCGCTGTCTTGTGTTACGAGCGGCGAGCGGGGCGTTCAACGGGTGAGAGTAATATTGAGGGAGGGGCACTTCCTCACTGCCATAGCGGTGCTCTGCAGCGCGTTGTAGCCGGCGGCAGTGGCGCCCTGCAGGATGGGCCACTGGCTGCCTGGCGCCTGCACGCTGCCGTGAGAGCCCATGGGCAGATGCCTTACCATGCCGCTGCTCAGCTGCTGCAGGATGCCGGAGCCCTGCGAGTTGCACGTGGACGGCCGCCGCGACCGGATCGACTGCATTGACGACGTCAGCAAGAACGGCACACTTGACGAGGTGTTTGGCATTGAACCGCCCTGTACATCATAAATACATTATTCATATTTATTAAAGTTTAACTATTACTATTCACGATCACTACATTTATACATTTCTGATAAAATTGAAATAAGTATATTCGATAAGAAAATATTAGAATATTTGCAAAAAACCTTTCTTTCATGAGTACCTACTTGGCTATTGCTACAATTAGTTTTTGTTATATTTTCACCACATGTAACATTACAACCATATATGATACCTATATCATAGTGACAAAGATCGACATCGTCGTCATCATAATCATTATGATGATCATACGCGAAGTCATTGTTTATACCAAACAACATTCTCGTTTACGGCTAAAAGCTGAATTCGCTGGCTCATATATGTACTATATTACATTAGATCGAATTTATCGTAAAATTCGCGTACAAGGTGTAGTAAAAAAGGTGCAATTTATATTTTAAAACTTATACTAATGGATTCGTTGTGTAATATGATGTTAGAGAATACCAACCTTTAGAAAAACTTAATGAATATCCGTGTAATTAGTATTAAGAGCGTCAATATGTACCTATCTATCGAAATATATCGTGGGTATTAACTACAACATGCCTTACTATGTAGGTACATTCTTAATTTCAGCATTGAAAGCGTGTTGGGTTGATGAAATTTCTTGTGATAAGAAATACTCATCTATTCTACACAAGAGGCACGGAGATGTTGCCCGTATTAATTATTTCTAATTGCTAGTAAGTAATGGAATTTGATTCAAATTAGTCTGTGTGTGAATGAGGCAACATCTTAGTGTGGTCATCTAGTCTGGCTATTACAGGAAGAACACTATTAGAGAAGTGACTGAGTTTGCGCTGTCGCAAATGTACTGAGAGAGGAACCATACTCACGATCATGCTCCGTGCAAGCTGCGTAGAAGAACAAATAGCAACAGTGAATGAGACAGCGATATATGTTCGGCTCTGAGCCTCGATATGAATGAAAAGATGACTATACTTGCGTTTCTCTCTCACAAATAAACATCTAACATAATTAATATATCCGTCCTGAAAGCTCTTATAATATCGACAACACTTAACGTGCGTTTGCAAGGTAACTAATATACTTAATTAAAGTGGACTTGCAATGTAAAAATTTTGAATTTGAAAAAAATAGTTTAGTTTATATTTTATATGAATTCTTAAAAATATCTGTTTTACCAATTATGATCCGATGATGTCTTCCAAACGAGTTTGGAAAACAACTCGGAAACAGGTTCCATCGCAGGTGCGCACTCGTTCAACGACATAACAGTGTTATAACATTTACCAGGGAGCGGAAGAGGCAACTTTCCGGCGCAGCGCATACGAACATTCGACGCGGTTTGGCGCACATGCAACGCGGTATTCACAAGACAATACCTTTAACGATCATGCACCACTTCATTTTTCTTGAAGGTTATGCCCGTGTCGGACGTCTCGCAGGGATGAAAGTAATAGTGTTGATAATGTAATGCTATGGAAAGGCTAATGATCGGACAGAGACAGTTCATGTGATAGACGCCAATCAGGATCGTGCAGATGTAACGTGTAGAGTGATGATGTGAGTATGAGACACTATCTTTCCCAGTCGATGTGGGAAGAAGACGCAATCGCGGAAGAGAACAAACCACATCAATGAAACAAGCCGTTCCAAATCGACATTCAATAGAGGGTTCGAGGAATGCACTCGTGCGTGCAGGCGTGCGCGGTGCACATCACTTACGACGCATTGAGAGGCTGACGGCACGGACAGGCTCGAGCCCGAGCCGCCGCGCCCCCTGCTCTGGTAGCCCTGCCAAAACAACCACCGTCACTTCACCATTCAATGTCTCCATCTTCTGCTTCCTCCTCCGTCGCTACTACATACTTCTTCGCTTTTCGCTCATGAATAGTGTATAATGTTTAGCAAATTGAGTATTTTGGTGGAAGTTATCAGAAAATGTGCAAAGTAACGGGGAATTATGTTTTACTCACAGTTGGTGGCGACAAATTAACGGCAGAACCGCGACGTTCTTGGGGTCCGATGCTGGAATGACGACGTGTTGGTAATCCAGAGTTACCTCCAGGGGTCCCTCCTGGGGACGATGCGCAAGATGGGGCAATACGGATCTTTGGGGTCATTAAAGTGTTATCTGAAAGTCGACGATTAGGGAATGCGCTCGCGACGCGCAAGAAGTTGTTATCGTTGTTTGTTGAGTTGTTCGAACCAAAGAACCATTGTCCGATGCCCGTACCTGAGTGCAAAATATATAGTTATAATGTATTAAATTCCAATGAAGGGTCCGTCAAAAATTTAAACTATACAAAATCAGAGATTAAATGCCGTTCAAATATATGCTTCAGGACCTACCTTTTTTTACATAGAACTTACTCTTGAAGCCCCCGCCGACGCTACCGGTGCCACTGGGTCCGCTCATGGAGTTTTTGCGGGCCATGTCCTCGGCGCTGGAGGTCTTGCGCTGTTCTACGCGCAGGTTGGGGATGTTGAAAGGCGGCACGTTCATATTGTCGGTGCTCATCTGGTGGCGCAGCGGGCGGTGGCGCTCGGGGCTCGGCAGCGTCAGGCTGTCCAGCTTCAACTTGTAGCGTTGGTTCTTGTCAATGTTGTCCAGCATGTCGTACAAAATCTGAGAACCGAACTCAATGATTTATTTAAATACCTGTTTTCCATGGTGGTATGCAGAAAAGCGATGGTGGTCTAATGGTTAAGACGCCCACCTGTGGATCGAAAGGTCCCAGGTTCGAATCCTACTTGTGCCCCATGAGTTTGTATACCAATCTGACTCATGTATAGTAGTTTTCATCGTCCACCACTTGCTTCCGGTGAAGGAACATCGTGAGGAAACCTGCACACTGGTTGATCTTATTAAATTGTAATCTCAAGTTCAATAATCCCAAGTTGTTGTGTGTGTTTCATTCCACGTAATAACCACGATTCTCAGCCACGAGCAATACGACTATGAAGAGAGGAAGAGACTAGAAATTTCCATTCCTTCATGTCACTTCACTCCCTTTGACTATTAGCTGTTTGTTGTTCTAATAAAGAAATAAATCACCAGTGGCGATTCCTGGTCTTGGGATGGCTTTGACTAGGGTAAATTATAATAGAACGGCTTTATGAAAAGTTTTTAAATTCAACAATGGATGTCACTGTCTAGCACTAGCATCCATTTTCTACAATTAATTTTCTTTTTGGCTATAGCGTGTATCGACACATGCCACACACCCTAGATAAAATAGTAGTAACATAGTACCCACTTTCAATACGTATATAAACTTGTGAAATATATAATGAATGCAGTATAGAAATATAGTTGTTTAGTTACAGTTACATCTTCGAACCATAACCAACAAGTTGTTGAATTGTATATCATACGGCAACTAATATTTATGAAAATGGCTTTTCTAATAGATTTATTTACACTATCCATTTGTCAACCTGATCGACAAGGTAACCCTATAAAAGCCAAGCAATACAAAATTTCCGCGGAAGAAAATGTTTCAGTTGCTCTTTTCCGAGTCACGACTATTCCCGAGGTGGCGGCGAGCGCGGTAGGGTAGGTCGGCGCGGGGCGGGGGGGTTATGGCATTCGTTCGAGCGCTAAACATTTAGTCAGTGGCGATTACTCGCCAAGAGAAGGTGCTCGCCGAGCCTACGAACCGCGTAAATAAAGTTTTGCGATAATAGTACGATTGTTTCATTCCTGTTTAATTATATAAATAGGTAGGTGTTTTGTCCAAAACTTGATTTGGGGACGCCAATTGAGAGGAATCGCCACTGCTAATCTCTCTCTTCATGCATCTCTCCGGTTATGGGTCCATATAAGGAAAACGTCCCTATGAAAGAGATCCACAATCTGGTCGTATTACGTTATTCGAGGTCGACCCTGACCTACTCTTCCAATCACACGCGCTTCATTTTCGCAAGTCTCATTTTATTTAATCTATCAACATGCCCGAACCACATCAACATTCCATTAAAATTTTGTCACAATATATTTCACTTTACACACTTATATTAAATCAAATTATTCTAATATTTTTTCGACACAATTTCACGTTACCTACTCTTATTTATTAACCACCTAACTTAAATTAGCTAGTTAGAATTTTTGATTCATAATAGAACTAAATAATGGTTTCACATACCTCCATAAGATTGGTGAATTGATCGACGTTCAGAGCTGGATTGACGGTTTGAGGAGCCAACGACGGTATCATCTTTGTGGCCATCACGTTGGTGGTCAACCCGAATTTTCTTTCCAGAAGCATCGACTTGTAGAGCTCTGCAACGGGGAGTGTGAGCAACTGGTGTTTCATAGGGGCATTATACGGGTAAATCATATAAAACAGTTGACTGAGTAGCTTCGCCAGCGTGTTGTTACAAAACAAGATATAAAGTTCGCCGAGCTTGAACTTTAGAGTAAATAAAGTGAAACAATGCTGCCGCGGAACCTCGCTGAGCTTCGGGGAAATCGAGTTGCCGGCAACTTGTTGATCCTACATTTCGAATTTTCATGTGCTCCTTGAAGTAGGTATGTTTTGGACGTTTTACTTTTTAAATACATTTGAATATCATTAACAGTGTGTAAAATATATTGTGAAAATTCGAAATGGTGAAGTCAAGAAGTACATATACAAAAATATATACGGTCACTTACTGACAACCCGGTTAATGATATCCGGGTCGCTAAGCCTCATGCAGAGGAGTGTCGGGATGACTTGTTCGAGGAGGTGAGTCCTCTCCAGGCGCAGCAGGATCTTCTCATAGAAACCGAGAATAAGGCTGATAACTTTCACGTCACTTTGGTTCTTCTCAAGCAGAACCTTGACCTTGGCGAGCACGACGCCATGCAGCGATTTGTCATCGATGTAATCGGACACGTTTTGAATGGCAATTAACGACGCTGTCTGCAAGTGAAATATTTTATAGGAAATAATGATGACTACAGTAATAAATTGAACATGGCGTGCTAGATATAATCTGTTGTCATTTTACTACCACTGTAATTATAAAGTACGTAAGTGAATTGAAATAGCCTACAACAATAATAAATCAAACCTTATAATTAACAATTTTATATATTTGTGAATATAGGTACCTATTTCAACTATGAAAACATTCTGAATATTAGTATAAAAATACGGTTGTAAAAAATCACGAATGGGTGCAAAATTAAATTATATATTTAGATAGGAAAATATGCAGGATAAAGTTCTATAGTGCAACGGCTCTTTCGTATGTTTTCGTTTAATTATGGGCTGTTTTATTGGACTGCATTCGTATTGTAATCATTATGGTGTTCCGGAATTAATTAATTGGTGTCAGTTTGTTGAAAATTAATTCCAATAATAGGATCCAGCGCGAACTTGGCTCTTATTGTTACAAAGTTTCCCGCGCTGAGAGTAGTAGGATAGTACGCGGTAATTTAGTTATTTAAATTGCCGCTAAGTCGAGGCTTCCTATTAATAAATTCTGAATAGAAGGTATGATGAAAAGTATCGCTTTTCTTAAAATATCTTATTTTTATATTTACGTGCTCGTGAGTAATAAACAATTTATGTATTAGTACTATAATAAAATGTGCCTCAACTTCGCCTTTCCTTTCAAAAAGAATAAAATATTAGTATCTTTATTTACCTTTACTTACACTTTGGTCTTCATTGTGTTCAATTGTTAAATTCTCGATTTAACTACAACACTTGATATTGAGATATGTAGGTAGATATTATAGCGATTGGGATCGCTTATTAATTAAAATATATTATTATAAATATTTTCAAATACTTCTTTATACATATGGTCTTTTTCAGGACCAGAAGAAAGAAAAATATAATAAAACTAGTATCATTTTGTTTGAGGTTTAGGTAGGGTTCATTAAAATAAATTGGTGCAGTCATAATTAAATAAATAAAAAATATCTCCATAAAAAAATAATATTGATGTCTTTGTGGTAGGTGGTAGGTCTTGGGAACTGATAGGAGTTAGTGGGAAACTTTCACGTCGTGTTGTATGAACGAGGAGTGTATGTAGAAATACCCTGGTACTTCATGCCTACAGGTATGAAATCTTTGTTGGATTTCTCAACATATTTTGTTTTTCCATATATTATCTCTAATTTTGGGTTTTAGGGAGATAGGTGTCATTTCATATATAATTGTGATGTGGACTGTAACGATGCTATTGGAAGAGGTATCTTGGGGGTCATAAATCACTATATGATATGAGGTTTTTGTTGGACCTCTCCAAGAGTATTTCTGGGATCCAGATCAAGATAAATTATTATCTGAAGAAGTGTTAAGTTAGAGAGTTTGGAAAGTGGCTTTGGGGTTATTTTTAGGGCAGTTTTTTCATCACTCGAGTACGAGGGATGAGATTTTCCTCTTGCTGGTTTCTCTCTGTTTCCTGGGTCATTCTCTGAACTTATTAGTTATTAAGATCCTGCACATAGGTAGATTAGGGATTTGTTTTGTATAGCTGCTGTAGGAAAAAATAACTTTCTCCCTTTGAGAAGGAAACTTATTTTTTGTGATAAGGAGGGGGATGAATGTAATGATACTCCTTCATTACATTTTGAAAACTCTTTATTGCATTTCGTACGAAGAACAGAAAGACCATTAAGATTTTATTTGATGTATGTTTTGACGCAGTCAGCTCCCAGAACTGAATAAGATTACCTGTGTGTAAAAATGTACTAAATGTTTTCTGATAATAATATATTCTAATTGATAAGCGATCCTAATCGCTACAGTACATACCTGCAGAAAAATGTACTTACTTTATCTTATGTTACCTGTATTTGATTGGTGTTGTTATCGAGGGCAGCAAACAGCAGCGGCATGATCTCATTGTTGACTTCATCCTTCTGGCACTTCTTGAGGATCACGTGCAGGTTCTCCAAAATAGTCACTGATGCTTGAATGCTCTTAGGAGAATTCATTAAATTCCTAAAACAAATCCTTATATAGCCAATATTGTGATTCTTAATTTAGTAAAAACAAATTAATATAAATCACACCATAGCAATAATGTATTGACATGTACAATGTATTGGTGAAGTATTGACAGATTGAACAGTGTATTGATAGATAAATCTTATAGGTACTTGGTGAGCGCTTTACCTGGACAAAAAATACACAATAATTTCGTAAAAGCTTAATTGTAAAAAAGCTTGATAGAAAATGAACGAAATAGGTACTTACTTGAGTGTCGGCAACACATAATGAGAAAACTCGTCTTGCGTGGCTTCGTTGGTGAGCCAGATGATGGGCTGAAGCACGGCGGCGAGCACCTCCGCCGTGCGCACCTCCAGCTGAAGCGCCGGCCACACGTGCTGCCAGCGCAATTTCTAAAACAAATTCCGCTATTTAAATCAAAAGTATTCTTAGTGGACTACGGACTCACTACATTACTTTTGTAACATGTAAGGCCAGCGCAAACTAAACACAATCCAACACGTGCTCAGACAAAATATATGGAATTTTAGAGCACGTAGGTAATACGCAGGAGTTACAATTCGTACGAGGTGCGCAGCAGAATACCTACTGCACAGCAATTTGGTGTGCATAGGCCTGTAACAGCTCTAAAACTATGGCTCTGGTCCAAAAAAAATTTGAGCCAATTAAGCTGTTAAAGTTTTATCACATTATTTATGAATATAAAAAGTATGAAGATGTATTCGACTTGTTCTTAAATAGCTACGACGCTGACAACAATGTAAGCCTGAAATAATAACATCGATAATTGGATATTTTCGCGTCGCATTACCTCGTTGTTCGGCAGGTTATAATCAGCGCGAGCATATATAATAACATTCGCCATTTTGTATTATCATTAACCTCGCAGCAACACATGTCATTGATTGAATTTCACATGCATTCACAATCTTTATTCACCGGAATAAAAGAGCTTTCTCTGCTAGCAAGCTCTGTACTTTAGCGAAATTTGTTGTAGTTTTAAATCGACTAATTACTAATGCAGGCTTCTTACTAATGTAGATTAAGTAGTCATCAAATTCTTCTTCATCAAATAAATTTTAAATCAACAAAGACCTACGTTTAAGACAAGATTTCATTGTACAATCTTGGAATTAGATTCAACATTTGAAGACAAAAAAATATGTATAATGAGTACATTCACAATTAAATAACTCAAGACATCGGACTTCAGGAGAGACAGACCAAGTTCTAAATATGGGGTATAAAAGTACCGAAGTCCTTAAAGTCGTGCATTCAAGTGATAAACTTTCTTGAAATACAAATTTTGTGACAGTTACATAAACGTGTCCGTTTGTTTATTAATTGTTCAATTAGGTATTCCGCATTGTTTAAAATTTGTCAGAGATGTAAGAATTCTACGAAAATTTGAGGGACGTAATTCGGAATGTGAATACATTAATATTTCATTTGGCCATGAGCGACATTTCTGTGTATTGTGACACTGATAGGATTATTTTCTCTGTTCGTTATAATTTTAGCGCTCGTGAAAAATAAGTCGTTGGAGGAAGTCAATCGAGTGAATTATGCCTTCACTTATGCTTATGCTTATGCACATGTGCTTAAATCTAAAAGGCCAAATAATGGAGCGCGTTCTATGGTAACTTTTACTATTTATTTTAAATGCGCGGCAGAAACTACAAGGAAAGTAAAATGCCTTGGCACTCTCGCTGTTGACTAAAGATATTTAGCGCCAGTACAGGTAACGATCTTATTTTACGGGTTATTTATATTTCACTTATGTATACGTAATTACCTTCAAGTACAAACTTCCCCTTATATCAATACCAATTACTATATAAGTAGGTACTCATAACTGAAACATTATTTATTATCTTTGAGATTGGATACATGGTTAGTCAAATATCGCGCATATTTATTCCAAATTGTATAATTAAATTAATAATTTGTTTTTGTAGATAGCGGATATTTTTATAGAGTACTTTAAGAGCAACAAGGCTCCGGAAATAATTTGTTGGGGATCCACGAATTCACTAATAGTAACCATAACATTAAAATATATCAAAATTATATATGTTATATTTAAAACTCCAATTTCGCTTGAAGTCCACACAAAAACCTTCATAACATAGTCGAAGTGAATGACTAGATCCAAGCTCCATATTAAAATGCTCATGGTACTTACTCTAGAGCCGCCGGAAAAATCAAAAGCGAAAGTTTGAATTAAAAAAGGAAAATAAAACGGACGTTTGTTGATTTGCTTAGCTAACTTTCAGCAGGATCTAATGATAGCATAATTAAAAAGTTAAAATAAAACTTGAGGCGTCGCGCGCCGCCTGTAAGAGACCTTATCTTCTGCGTTTGGGAAAACTTGAGAGGCACAATGTACATGATTTTTATATATTTATTTGTCAATACCTTAACAGTTTTGCAATAATAATACTTTGCTAAATTGATTTACAGTATGTCGGCATAAAAGTAACACTCAAAGTAGTATATTATATCATGTAATTAAAACTTTAGTTGTGCTATGTACACTATGCAAATGTAAATACAAAATAATCTGAAATGATTATATTGATTATATGCAGTTTAATCATTCTGTGAGTACCTATCTGTGGCACAAATAATATTTATATGTAAGATAAGAAAAAAATTGGCAGAATATTTATAGGTCTCCGGTGTGCACGGCGACTTACTTTAACCTAGTGCGCTATTACCTGCCGCCAGATATACTTCTTAATTAGTTTTCTTTTACTCTACCCTATTGGGTAATGAAATTGTAATTCAGACAGCCTTGCAAAAACTTCGAGACCAGCGTCCATTTTTAGAAAATATAAAACCGGTATATTTTTAAGTAACATTTGAAAATAAATAAATCTATCTTTCTTATTCACTAACGCTAATAAAATTGTAAGCAAATTAATTGATAAATAAACCTTCTGCAGTATTTACACGGTTAATGGCGCGTGACATTGTTGTTTTACAGAAACAGTTATTTTCCTGGTTAAAGTATCTATCGTACTATCCGATATCGTGTTGCATACAAACAACCAGTACCTACTGCATTAATTAGCATTAATTGTAATAGTCAATCAGTTAGTATCAAGATTTAAATAATATCACTAATTCCTTTAGAATTTGAGAACGAAGTACGTCCTGAGCAAGGTCGTGGTTTCGCATGGTCGCATTTACCTACTAGTTAATTACATATTAATTAAAACATGAAGAGAAAATTTATAAGTAAAAGTACCAAGTTTTATGACAATTTCACCAAATTGTTGAAGACAATATGATGTACTTAGTTCGTAAAACAAATAAGCACAAGTACGTCCACAAAATGTTGGTGATGGCGTGGCTAGACATATAAATAAAAAATCATAATCGATTTTTCATAATTCAATCCACCAGTATCAGGGTTTTCTTGGCATACCTTGGGGATGTACGGCAGGGCATCGATGAGGGTGCCGCGGTAGAAGTTAGTCTTCTGGTTAGGGTCCTTCATGGTGATCACGTCCAGAAACTGCATCGCGTGGATAGCCGGCTCACTTTGGCACCTAGGGTAATAAAAATCCATCTTTAAACAGTTGTAGAAGTTTTAAAATGAAGAAGCGTACATATAATTTTTTTTTAGGTAGAAAAATAATATATGTACGCTTCTAGAAAAATAATATATGTTCGCGCCTCGGGGCTTCGCTTTCGTGGAAATTTTGGAAAAATAAAAGTTTTTTTGGAAAAATAAAAGTTATTTGAAGTTATATTCTGAACCGTGTTCTAAATTTTACAACAGTCCATCCAGTATATTTTGCGGTAAAGAGTAACATATACACACAAATATATCCTCACAAATTTTCGCATTTAAAATTTTAGTAGCATTCATTTCTCATTTAAGTATTTACATTTGACTATGAGATTAAATTTTTACCCCGTTACTTTGTTTTGTTAGTATAAAATTCTTCAAGCGAAGTGTACTTGAGTTGTATAATCACAACTTCAGCGTTCGTATTCACTGAAAGGCAGAAGACAAACTGAAGCCAACTTTAGAAATGTGCACTAATCATACTAGAAGCTAAGGTTTTTATTTAGTCGAGAACTTTTTCCATTGAGTTTAAGTCCGCAAATTTTACAGTGTGTGTCTTGCATTACCAAGTTTCTGTGAAATTTGAGGGCATTATTTTCTTAGAGGAGGCACCTACTTATTGTCATATAATTTTAGAAATGAGTTATAGTATTTACTCGTATTTTAAAATAATGAATTTCTGTGATAAGTATATGTATATGTACCATCCTAACCAAAATTATAAATGCGATAACAAAGTTGACCACTTAACTTATTTGTATAATAGTTTTAATGTACCTACATATTTTCGTCCTGAGGACATAATAAGGTTAATTATTAAGCTATTTATAAAGTGTTTGTAGTTAATGACAATAATATCATGCTCCGTTGGATCTGTAAGTTCCAAGTATTAAACGCGATGGCGTAGGTGTAACTGAAAGAAGCAATCAAGTAAACAAACGGCGTAGATATTTCAATTTTACCGCTCGTGTTGACTAGAGATCCTACATCGTGATAATAGTTTCGAGTAGGCCATCCGCCTAGGATGTTGGATTCACAAGCGTGTCGGGCATTTCCTTACCCACTACGACAGGAATGAAATTGATCATAGATCGGGCCAGGTTGATTCGTTTTTGGATTTTTTGTTTGCACGGCACACACCAACCTAGTTTTATAACGTATTTGGGTCATTGAAATATTTTCCCCATTGCTTTTTGTGGTATCAAAACTGGCATTGTATTAATAGTTTACACACAGAGTTACGATATGCAGAATAAATACACGCTGGCATTGACATGTCACCGCAGTTTGGATTGGAATCGGCAAATTGAATTGCTGAGAGCAATATTCCGATTGCCCACTATTTTACCTCGAATGCCGCCGAGGTTATCATCACTAGAAAAGTACGTAGTGCACTGTATTGCAATCGTTAATCTAATAACTGTAATATTGACCTTCGATACTTATGGAAAGTAAATACAAACTAACTTCTGTAACATATTAGTACCTAAACCTTTAATAGGTATGTCATAAATAATAAATAAATATATTAACACAAATGACACAGATTGAGTTAGCCCCAAAGTAAGTTCGAGACTTGTGTTATGGGATACTAACTCAACGATACCATATTTTATAACCAATACATATATAGATAAACATCCAAGACCCGGGTCAATCAGAAAAAGATCATTTTCCATCATGACCCGACAGGGGATCGAACCCGGGGCCTTTCGGTTCAGAGGCAAGCACTTTACCACTGCACCACCGAGGTCGTCAAATGTACCTTTATATTAGTTATAGCTTGCATAATGTTAATGAAAAATACATACTATATATGTTTTATTTTGGCACTTACTGTCCTGAATATTGAATAAATAGCTATTGTTGGGAATCGAGAAAGAGTGGAGTCGATAGAAAATTACTACCATGAAAACTAACAATACAAACAACTTATTAAAATTAAGCTGCACACACATTTATTGACTGTGACGACAGAAACCTATTTAGAAAACGTATTTACTATGTAGGTGGGAGCCGTTCGTAGAATTACAAACATAAAGTTTTACTCACTTTTACCGAATATTGGAATAAACAGTTTTAAAAAAGGATGCATTGCATCCAGCAATGCAATCTGTTAAATAACCTAAGTCGTTTATAATATGTAATGTAATATGTACAAGTGAGATAAAGACAAAATAAACCAGTAAAGAAAAAGTTCTTTTCCAATTTTTCGCGTATATAATGGAAGACATTTCTAAAGAAATAAGTATTATCATATATTAAAATAAAGAAAAAATATACGAAAGGAGATGTTAAATTGAATTTTGACTTGATTTTTATTGCATCCAAAATCCAAAATTCATAGGAATGGTATGCGCGTTAGGGTAAGTACCATAAATAACTTTCTTATATGGTACATATTCAGACGAGAAATATGACAGTTCAATACGATTTCGAATAAAAGAAATGTCCCGTTCCGGCCACATTGTTATTGAGTGCATTGAGAAAGGGACGATATATGAGTATCTTTCAGATGACTCCTTATTATCTTAACCAGCTTTCATGTCGATTTTATAATTTGTTGTGCATTTAGAAAATTCTGAATCAGTCTACATCCCTAAAATAAAGTGACGGTATATCTATAATATATGCAATTATAGTCACCAAGACACTCCAACTTCTAGAGCTAGAAGTGTGAGTGCAAACCTTAATTAGTTAAGAACTCTGGATGAGAATTTAGCAAAGTGTCGTATTCGGATCCCCCTTGAATGAGATGAGAATACCCGGCGTTCTGTGTGAGCGACCTTAGTCATGTATCGAGAAATACCAACAGGAATAGTCGTACTTTGCGTGCTGAAAAAGTGGGGAGATTTTATTCTGTTTTTTCGTCCGCTCTGAACAGTTTCCCGTGTTAGACGTCATACAAGTATTTGAAATATGACAAATTGTGTGTTTTTATTTGGTTCCGTGTAGGAGTTATCACCTCAAATGACGTTACAGTAGGTATAAAAAATTGTACCTACGCTTGGTTCCAATACAGTAGGACGAAGAAGCATTATCTATCTCGATACCTACATATATGTGTAAATGTGTTACATTGGATGATGTCGCATGATGCTGTCTTACCAAGTTCGTTACTTACCGAAGACGTGGAGTTAGTTAAGTGACATACTTGAAATACTTGATGAGCGGCAGCAGTTGAGTGGTAGGGCGGGGGTGGGGGTCGCGGGTCAGCAGCCGTTGTACCGCCTCCTGGAGCGCCGCGGGTACGCGCGGCAGCACGGCGTTCACTTGTTGCTCCAGCTACGCATGCCATTTATACATTAGTGTAGAACGTTACCAATATGTTGCAGGTGTCTAATAAGTTATGTGAATTTTAGCAAAATTTTGTATGTTCTGTCAGCTGCCCAACGAATACTTCACTATTTTATGTTTTCACACATTACTGAAACTAAAAAAAAATGCTTGTGGGATTTTATTTAAAGTATCAAAAATATATAATTTATTTTTTGTTCATATATCCTAAAATTATACTTGCTAATCCATACTTGTCCGAATCCGAATCGCACTATGCTTTTTTTGGTTCCGAATCATTGTCCCTATTGCAGCGATTTTATTACAAACTTAATATTTCAGTGAAATACCTATGGATAGCATTGCAAATATATATTGTCTTTTAATTTGAGCAGTAAAGTCAAAAAGTTTTGTTTATTTGGATTTATTGAGTAAATAAAATGAGGTAGTGTTTAGCAAAAAGAAACTGTTATAAGAATTTATTTTGTTTGTTCGTATTTACCGAGTAGTCGTAATTGGCTTTGTTTTATTTAGTGTAAAAAAGTTACTAAGAAAATTTTACCAGTGTTGTGCTTAAATAATATATAGCTATAATTCTGCTTTTCACATCGCGGTCTATATTTCCACCGCTTTGAAGGCCATCCTATATCCCTTCCGATCTGCTCCCATTTTCGATAATCGGAGCAGATTGGAAGGGATTCACCATCTAAGGCAACTGAAAAGAAAAAAATGGAAACTGGAAGTACTATTAAAGTCAACAAAAAGTTGTTGTGTTTTTATTCGGATTTCATACTGTAAAAGTTTTGGCTTATATTCTACAACCGGCCGCCTGTCTGACGTCAACCCTCCTTGGGTATGCTATTGTTTATCTATTGTATGTATTTAGGCTATCGTGGAATGAAATATATATGAATGATTTTGTTGGCAATTTGCCAAGAATCCCATTTCACACACAAATTGAAAAACAAGAGTGCAGGTTACCTCGCGATGTTTTCCTTTACTAGAAACAAGTGGTGGTTGATGAAATCAACTACTACTGTTAATACTAATAACTGTTACTAATAATATTGTAATAATACTGAAATATTGTTTTAAATAAAAAATATACTTTAAAAGCCCTAATTGAAATAATTATAGTGTAAGCCGAGATATTTCATCGGTTTGAGCTTGCGAACGGGTCGCTAACGAAGTGAAGTCAATTGTTTGTTAAATTGTCCAGTTTATAAACTGCAGTTAACTCGTGTTCGGTTAGTTCTGCTAACTATGTTTCAGTGATTTATTTTTATTATCGCGTATTTGTCAAGATGAATGACACGAAAATTTTACAAAAATAATGGCTAGATATCCTAACGTGTGGCGTGTAGGTCCGATCTAGAATAGGCTACTCCTATTATATACACGTATTCCTCATGCTTTCTCCATTTCACACACAAGTTTTATTCTCCTTACCGGAATATATGAAAACTAATAGTAGTTGTGGCTCGAGTAGGATTCGAACCTGGGAACTTTCCACAGCGGTCTTTATTATTTTCTTTACACAACCACCGCTTCTACTCTAACCGAATCTTAAGACCATTTTTTATCTAAAAGCATGGCAAAATTATTATCTTATAGTGAAAGTAAACAAAAAAGTATGTATGTTGTATGTGTGTATATAAGAATTCGAATTTTATTCTAAGTTAAAACTGTTACAATTGGTTCACTATTTTCATTGTCATTAAATTGAATAATTTAACATAAATAAACTCCTTTGAAATTTCCTGTCTCACGGCTCAAACAACCCTTCTGTAATAGGGGAGTGCCTGGACAATACCGCGACCAGCGTCACGAGGCCGCATCGATTTTAATCAAAAAGTAGTAAAATAAAAGATTGGGCTTAAAAAGCTTTTTGTATATGAGCACTTTTTATTTATTCGTGTGATTTTATTGACGGTAATCAGTTTCATTAACTTGTTCAATTTACATTGGATGATTTTTTAATGAACAAGCAAATTATAGTGAAATGCATTCTGCATTTCATTAAGAGGTGTTAAAATTTAAAAAGCTTTTTAATAATTTCTGATTTTATTATGCGCTGTTTTATTTGCATTGATCATATTTCATGTCGGTTTTTTGTTTAAGTACTTTAATAATTTATGCTTTTTTTCATTTAGGGATTCAGACCCATACATTATATTACAAACGTGGCAACAAACGGGAACACGCGAAAACGAGAAAGAAATCTACTAATTACAAACAATGTTTGAATGAAAATTAAAAAGGAATCTAGATAAGTATCGTTTTATCTATCGATGGTTATGATGCTGTACAAACATAAATAAATACCAGACACTTCAAATTTACATAAAATCCCTCTCGTCGTGTTGAATAAAACTATATGATGATATGATTTGACGCTAACGTGTGACACGTTGTCTGTGTCGTACGAGATTGAGTGCTGAATACTTCAGCGTACAGCTCTGCTCCGGGAGTGCTAACGTAGTTAAAGCTCACAAAGCCAGTTAGTTATAGGGCTTGCAAATCCAATTTCACTTTGGGGCGTTTGCGTAATACCCAGTCATTAAATATAATAAAAACTAAGTAATTTTTCTCTATTGTAATGTAACGTCAAGATGTAATTTGTTAACTTGTAAGTAAATTAGCTATAAAAATATTTCGTCAATAAAGTTCCAAAAAAAATTTAATTCTCACCATTACTTTCAAAATAAAAGTATGGTGAATATTTTTTATGATTATTAAGTATTAAGTGATGGTAGATTGTCGAATAAATATTTATACATATACATCGATATTTCCAACAAAATCACTCCTTGTGATTGACAATAAAATACAACTGTATTTTGACTCGTATATTTTGTAATTTGTATAAACATTTCTATAAACAAGACTTATTTTAGTTTCAGAGAATAAACAATTCATTGTTTGGGTTTACTTGGAATACTTCTTCACCTACGCAGACTTTAAAGCTTGTTTATTTGAAACTAGTCGTCAAGTCGAGAAAGAATGTTAAAATATATTTGATATTTTTTTACTTTGTTTTGTTTTGTTCAGGAGTTGAGAGTTTTTTCAAAATTCCTGAACAAAATAAGTACAATTTCAGCTATGAAATCGTAGATGTGTGACTTGCGCTTATGTTCGCCGTAAATCTATCTCTTAGAAATTTTATTCACACTAATATGACAAAGTCCGCATCCTCAAACTCGTATCACTGACCTTTTGCCGCCTTATTTTATTTGTAGAACATTGCAGGATCGTAATGATAACAAATCAGAAAAAACGAGACATTGTTCTCCATATAAATTGCGGGACAGAATGTGAATATTCTAACTTTACTATAACTTTCTCGTTTAAGCAACTCTTTGGATTGCCGTACAAAGCGCATGAAATATTCTCCAGCCTAATAAATAATTGCTTAAGTTAGCGAAGTGGTTTTGTACTATTCTAAAGTTCATGGTGGGATATTCATTCCAGCGCAGCTTTGCTTTTGTTTATTTTAATGTTATGAAATGAATATAGTTATTTCTGTTTTTAATAATAAAAAATCGCACAAAATTACAAAAGATTATGTACAAATTGCAGGTTTAAAATAAGATATGCATACATGCAACTTAAGATTGGTACAATTTATATTATGAATTACCATAACTTTGCTAATTAGTAAGTAAGTAACTAAGTTAAATGTCGATTAGTCAAAGAAATGTCTTTATTTCTTCTTTATTGTATATGCTTTACTCAAATGTACGAATATCATATATGTACATTATGTATGTAGTTCAACTCAATCTGTGTAGTAGACTCACAACAAATTGGTTCTGATAGACTGACTGACAGGAACACGCGCGGTATCTGTATATTCGGAGACGGAATTTATAGTAGAGTATTTTTAACAGATATCTTGATAATCCAACGTTCGGATAGACCCACTCCTCCCATGTATAGGTTTACACACGCAGGTTTTTAATCCCTGGAGGGCCGCTAACACATATTTACATAATAACCCTGGTAAGTAGAAATATACCTTTAATAATATATTATTATGCTTGTGTGTAATATTTACCTTGCTAAAAATTAGCATATTTTTTTGTGTTTAGGAATTATATTTTCGTTTAGGTATCATCGAATATAATTGTCTATTTGTCATATTGCTAAAGGTTTGACTTGAATACCTGCACATTCTTTGATACTGAAATTAATACATTTGAAGCAACGGACAAAGCCCAGTAAAGAAAAATCAGAAAGGGGGCGAGCGAACTAAATTTTATTAACAGCACAAACATATTTTCAGATTAAGTACATTGGTTTCCAAGGAATGACAAAAGAGTAAATAGGAATTTGACTTTTGAACCAAAAGTCATTATTAAAATGTAAGCCAAGTAAAAGTGTAGCAAACTAGGCGCAACAATCTCCGTACTAACGTTCTCCAGAGAACGACTTTCAAATTTATCAGTCTTAATGCATCGGCGATGAATCTTTCAAACCTTTTTTATTTCATACTGAAAAGTCGATCGAACACTTTAAATATTAGGTGTTCAAATAAATTGATTGTTATCAAGGCAAGCATCATAAAGTTTAGTGGCCCGCCCTAAAGTGGTCCTTTTACGTAATGGACATTTTATAGCCATGAATAAATGGATACTTACAAATTCGATCTGTTTCATGTAGAGCATAGGGTTGTTATTGGCTTGCAGCAGAGACTTGCCGCTGTTGAAGACTGCGCAGATCACCAGGCCCAAGGAGAACATGTCTGACAGTATGTTGCACTGTCCGTTTGTCTGCACCTCCGGAGCTGTCACAACAAGTTGGCTATATTTATTTGCATTGGTAGAAACTTGTACTGAACTAGCCATAGTGTCAATTTCAGCTGGTTAATGACAAAATAATCACTTTGAATAAATTCATATAAAAATTGTTCACTTCATCGATATGGAATCGGCATAGTCAATATGTGCGCCGGAAGTCTGTTAACTGAGTTGGTGGAGTTCTGTTAACCCACCAGCGAGCAATCGGTTGCGACATGGGAATATGTCTTCTGAGGAGCTCTGCATTTGCATTCCGGAATCTATTTTAAAATTAGTTTTTTAAAGTTATTGTTTGTTGTTGTAAATAAAGTACTTGTTTTCAAATATAAATTTTCGAAATAATACTTTATGTATTTGTTAATATAATTTTAGTTTAACATCTATCATGCCGTGTTATTCACTTTTCAATGGCGTAGATATTTAAAATATTTATATTATCTATAAAATAAATTATAATAATTGATAAAGCCTTCTTTAAAATAAAATTTACTAAAAGCAAGCGCTAATTTCTGTAATAGCTTGCAGGAAAAGCACAATGAACGCCAAAGAAATCGGACGCAAATAAACACTACCTTTATTTCTTACTGCAAATGAACTGGAATTAATTCATAAAACATCTTATAAAATGTTCAACTGGTATCTTGAAAGTCTGCTCTCTATTGAACCAAGCACCGGCGGGAAGTATGCGCAAATGCCACTAATGAGTTGAATCGTCGCAGTTACTCTAAACACTTGTTTGAGTTTAAAGAGCCGACTTTGTACTACGCTATTATGTTTGACTACCCCTATTTAGTAGAACTTCGATCAAATAAGTGAGCACTTCAAGGTCAAAGGTTAAAACATGCTTTTTGATATAGAATCAAACAAAGTCGTACTAATTGGCAAAGCTCATAAAATTGGGCGTAGCTAATAAAATTGGGGTTCCTCGTAGCCTCGTAGCCGCGCAGCACATTGTAGCAGCTACGAACCATACGATTGATGTTCATTCATAGAGCTCGTAGATTTTTTATTTATATAGTGATGTTTCGTTTTATAAAAAAAGATCGGGTGTTAACAAGATTTTAATTTTGGTTTTTGCTATTTCGTAGAAATAACTGAGCCAAATTATCTTATTTCTTAAGTCGGTTCGAATGCGGTTCGGTATAAATAGTTACGACCTCTGCGGCTCGTTGGTCTGCTACTTTTTTATAGTTTTTCTTGTAGATCTGGCTCTAAGTATTTATTATTTGCGTTATGTTATACAATATAGACTAGCTAAGTTAGTACCATAAGTTTCTAATTTATTTCCTTTCCTCTTTTGGGATACTTCAATTAACTTGGTTTTCCTATAATATTTATTTATTAAATCAACATATTATCTTTCAAATTTTGAATTAGGAATGTTACACTAACAATTATATGTGTTTCACGTTTGATTATTACTGTTAATATTAGTTACAACATTTTAATCATTAAGTATAGTTTAAATTATTGGCTATTTGGATTAATTTGGCCGAGCTAAGATGCGACTTGGAAACATATTTTTGAATTTTGAAAGCGATATTTACCTAAGAAATCCAAGTTGGGCTGGGCTATTTTAGCAACTTTGATGGACCAGGGCGGCACGTTCATCATCTCGGTGGGGTCGGGACCGATTATGTTCTCTGTAAAATAAATATTAATTAACACATCGCGTACTAGTACTTATTTAAATAGGTAGGTAGGTAGTGTCACGGTTGTGATACGCTAAAATATTTTAAAAAGTATGGTAATAAAAATAATCAAGATAATATAGATGTTTAACAAAAACGACTGAAAACCAAATTATTTTCTTGTACTTATACGGATAGAGGTAAAATCTCCGCATTCAAATAAAATTACCATTTGATCACATATATACATAAAGTAACATTATCGCAAATTCTCTTTGCCCAATAAAATAAACCAATTCTGAAAATTCACCTTAAAAGAAAACAACAGGTGGTCTC
Source organism: Plodia interpunctella (assembly GCF_027563975.2). Taxonomy (NCBI): domain Eukaryota; kingdom Metazoa; phylum Arthropoda; class Insecta; order Lepidoptera; family Pyralidae; genus Plodia; species Plodia interpunctella. The sequence goes on along the minus strand of NC_071324.2, from coordinate 7,719,167 downwards.
TCCCACATGACGTTTTGTTGAATACTTTGGTAAAAATAGATGTTCTGTGAGTTTTATAAAGAAAATAAAGAACGAAATAAAATATATCCCTAAATAAAATATATCTGCTCTCCCGGCGTCCTAACTGAACGATTCAGCGCTGTGCGAAATAATGAAAGAATATGGAGTCCTACGCGACAGCATAGTGAATTCCAGACTGCGCGCGTCGCGCTCAACTAGTAAACAGTTTCATAGTGCCATTGTGTGGTGCAACCGATTTGTTGGTGTGTTTGTTTATTATGACTAAACAACCATTTGAAAGTGAAATTTGCTTGCGCTTGTAAAGTTAAACAAAAACAAGTTCATTTTTCTTTATAAAATATTGTGGCCTGATAAAATATTAATGTCATATGTATAAATAGGTTTGTTATCGATTTGGGCCTTTTGATTATCAAAATCTGCTAATTATGTAATATGATATTTGCTGTCGAATACTTTGATGAAATTTTGTTTACTTGGTTATTTGTTTTTAGGCGCTAGCCAAAGATTCAGGCTGCTTGTTTATCCTTATTTAATCTTGTGATGAATACGCGGTAAAAGTTAGAATATCGCTGTCGTTTAAACGTACACATGGATACTTAGTCAAGTAGTATAATCGTGCGGTGAATAAATACGATTAGTACCCTCAGTATTTACTGTGAAACAGGTTAAAGTAATCCGTAATGAGAATAAACTGAATTAGTTTGATAGTATATTTATTGTATTAAAAAAATCTCATTAATTTACTTAACTCCGACTTGATATTTAATCACAGTATTTCCACAGAAATTCCTGGAAACTAATCCGGATTACCAGTGGAGGCAAGAGAATTAGTCGAATTTTCCCTTTCATATACCTACTGAGTAGTGTGCGCACTACTAAATTAATTATTATACCGAGATTGTACTTACTAGATAATTTTTAAATTAACATTTTGATGATTAAATAAATGGTTTTGAATACTTTTTGTTTTAAGCCGTATATATATCTACGTGTTTAGCATCTTTATACGGACCTTAGTAAAATTTGGTTATTCCAATGATGGATTATCCCAGCTAATATTACAAAGCGAAAGTGACTTTGGGTATTTGATACCTCCTAACGCTTTATCTACTATAATATTCTCGGAATTTTCGTTTCGTGAAGAGAAAGATGTTAATCTACCTTTCTTCTTGGTAAAATGTACTGTTTTCGTGGGAAATACACGACAGCGATACTGCAGACGAAGTCTAAATTTTTAGAATTTGTTACATTTTAATGACAGTCTTTAAAAATATTCTGTAATATTCTTCTATACTAACTATAATATTGAAGATGAAAATGTAACTGCAATGAATTAGATAAGGAGAAATTCCCTAATGAGATAACACGAACGGAAGTCTGCTAACTGTTACTGAGTAATTAAATCGATACCTGCCATTGAAGTATATTAGACTAGAGATAACTCCTCACAACTCTCACAGCTTCTTATTTCAAGTGTTTTTATTAAGAATTATATAGTTATATTTCATGTTAAATATAAACTAGTGATCCGCGTAAATAAAATCAGTAAACCTGTTTATATAAGTTTTAGTTATAGTTGAATGTAAAAAAATATTTAAATTGTTGTGTACATAAATAAAATACATCAATCTATAAGTTGTACATATTAAATGTATATCATATCTTAAATTCAAATGGTCTGCGCACGCTATAATTAATTTATCAATCAAATCAATATCTGTACAGAACATATTAATTGAATTGTGATTAGGGTTCAATAGCCATTCTGTACCCTGGTACAGATGATTATATTGTAACGAATAAATTACGGATAACTACAAAATATAGGCTGGTATCTAAATACACCTAAAATTAGAAACTTTTACTTAGTTTCCACTGCAAATGAGCTTGAAATGCTGGCGGAATTGCTAAGTTGGATCGCAATATGTATAACATTTATATAATAATTTCAATTCATTCTTACTATATATGCAATAGCGCAGACGATTTTGTGGTTGAGTTGTGACATTGTAATAAGTTGGTGGACTCGGAAAGTACGTAGTAGTAACTAAAAGTAATATAATATTTCTTGTAAACTATTCCAGATAAGAAGAATCTGACTAGACAGTTTCAATTTTAATAACTGCTTCGAGTTGAAATAAAATTTTCCTCCTTACATCTTAGAATATCGTGGTATCGAAAACATTTTTGTAATTGTTGTAATACTTGTGTTTGGTCAAGTAGGCGATGACACATACTTCATTATATTTTATACAAAACATTTTTTATTTATTTCATTATTATGTATTTTTACCCGATTTGGATTCAAAGTGTCTGTTATCTTTTTTTTGAGTTTCATTGTTGGATGAGTTTCTAAGTGTTTGATGACCTGCGGATACATGCATTGTGTAGTGCAGTATCGCTATGACCTGTCACACTTACCGACAAACTCGAGGCCGAACAGTTTCCAGGTGCCGCGCTTGGTGACGATGATGACCTGCGGACACACGTTGCGGTGGATCTGGCGCGCAGTGTAGTGCAAATAGTGCAGGGCTTCGATAATCTGCCGAACAAAACACACTTTTAAAATATATTCATTCTTGAAAACGATTTTCTAAATATGAAAACAAAACAACGAAAACAATATACATATTTTCGTACAATGAAGTTGTTAAAAACAAACACACAAAAAAACATATTAACTTTGTCTTGAAAATGTTATTTTGTTCGCAATAATAAAAATAAATACGTTACCTACCTATCGATGAACTTCAATAAGTAATTTAATTTGAAGGCAAATTTCTTCGGAACGTTTCCAGAACAAAAGTTTTGTCTACAGGAATATTGGTTTTATAAAACTTACGTGACTTTTTGATTAAAAATAGCTAATGTTTCGGGGACGCGAGTTATGGAGCGCCTAGGTAACGATATTATAATTTAAATCACTTTACCAGATTGTATGTCCTACTTTTTTGAGACTCAACTGATTCCATATTTTGTAAAATTTAGGATTTTGATGATTGGCTTTTAGGATCTTTTGTTCTAATTGAAAACATAGTTATATTTGCTCATAAATTCTGCCAGTTATTTTTGTCTGTTTCTTTGTAAACTCAGCAATTCTAAATCCATTGCTACTAGTCAAGCTCGAACTCAAATCAACTTCTCTAATTGTAAGACGGATATTTCACGAAATTCTTGCTATTATTGCCGTATAAATTATTCGTGAATACAATTACTAAATTTTGTTGCTGTCTTAGGAATAAGTATTTGGATGTTCAGAATTTTCTTTATTGAATTAGAAATCGACTAATAATATTATATTTATTGACTAAATTCGAGGTATGATTTTTTAAATAGTCAATACAGAATGTATTTGTTTACGTCTATCGCTATAATTGATGACTAATGTAAATGTTGTCTAGTCATTCAATTTTACACACACGAATCTTATGAATTCACGGTCACAGATAAATTAATTACTCGACTGAGCTGATTTACCTGGAAACCCTTATTACATTTGTACCAGAGCGGCCGTAAGTTAACCGGCAATAGACTTTTGGCATACAGTTCGCCGCATTTGTCGAGCCATTATATACATTAATATATGCTTGTAAAGAGAATAAGTTAATTAAAATAAACAAAGTGTTTGTTACTCTTTCATCTAAAACGTACTGAAATAATTTCGATCAAATTTGTTACACGGATATAACCTAGGTTAGCATAGACTTTTTAGAATGAAATTCCTAGCTGCGGCAAGCTAAAAAAAAAGAAGATTTTCTATGTGAACTAGACCAAAAAATTATAGTAGAAAACGCCTTTTTAGATGGATTCCTTTTCCAGAAACATCGCATTTTGACACATCTTGTATTTTATTTTTCTAAGTTCTATGCTCATTACCCTTTGTGTGTAAGGAAGAAAGTGTTTATTGTTCTACCGCTAAACCTACCCCTTTGTTCCCGTGTTCCGAAGGCGTGGCGGTGTATATGTGAATTACTCTTTTGAAATTGTTCAACAACTGTAAAAACTGTGTAATTGAATGTTTCTGTAGAAGGGAAATATTTGTTCAAAATTACATTAATATAACGGCATACCGTGGAAATAAACTTTACTTTTTGAGTATTTTTGTTATATAAATATAAAGCTGATTTGTATTATTTCAAGTTTGTATTTATATAAAAATTACTTGAAACACTTTCCCAGAAATATGTTTCTGAAAACTTTTTACACGTGTTTCAAGAAACACGTCATGCTATATAGACGTCGTTGATCAAGCACGCTCTGTGCCATGATATAGTTAAAAAAAATATATGGTAGCCTAATAAGTGGACTCGTGAGAAAACTACTTCCCAATCTCAACGTAACAGGAAGTTCTGTAATCAGCTTTTGTTAAATTCAATATTCATTTATCCTTTATTAAATTAATTTTCAGATGTTCATTCAATCATTGGTAGTATTAATTTGAAACAAAAAAAAAACTGTAAATCTAGGCTTTGGAGCGTGAAGCGTCACCATTCCACACGTTTGTCCCGCTTGCTTAACCTTCAGCATCTTTATTTAAAGGATTGACAACGATATTGAAAATATGTACCTGCAAGATGCCGTATCGGAGTTCGATATCAAGAAAGTAGTACTCCTTGGCGTAGGGTGGGCGCTGCGCGGGCGCCGTGTGCTGCGGCGGCTGCGCGCTCGACGGGCCCAGCGAGATCGGGTGCGGGAAAACTGGCTGCTGCCCCCCCGGCAGAACGGGCGATGACTCCTAGAGACCACATCCTTATAAGTCAATAAGTCAAAGTCCGTAGCATTTATAAAATTTTATGACGTACAGTCCAACAATACAAGCCCGCCATAACTAAACTTGGCCCTGTCTACCTCTTGAAGAATAAAGACGTGATGCTATTTGGAACCGTATAAAATAATATACCCAATAAAATATAAAGCCTATCTATCACATTTCCCTACTAAACAAAATTTCCCTACAAACAAATTAACTATGAAAAAATATATTTCAATTTTTTTCAAATACTATGTGAATAAATGATGGACGTAATTATTGATGTTTAGAAATTGCGTTTTATTTTATTATTTTTATTATTATCGCATAAAATACTAAATTTATCACTTCACAACTCGTGTCTGTCGTGAATCAAGTGCGACAGAATCTATGAATTTCATTTCTCAGTGAACAATGTACTATTTTAGTTAACAACTTTTTTTTTAGTAATTACAGCTTATATAAACGACCTATTTTCCAGAATAACTTTTCAAAAATGAGATTCTATGTCAAAAACTCTATTTTATTTTAAAAATCATAATATATCATATCCCAGCAAAACATTTTCATGTAAAAATTATGGGTTTTTGTACATCTATAAAATCTAAAACATAATGGCTACGGCTAACTTTGCATGTTTAATTAATGTACTCAGTGTATTATATTTTGAAAATTTTAACTGTCTGGCATTATAGTAGTAGTAGACTGGCTGACGAAACGTTTCGAGAAAAGGTAGGTAGTGCCCTTGCGCTTCGCTTGACTTGGCTTGGCTCGTCTTGATGGGGGCACTCCCGTGCCCCCAATATATATATATAACAACGGAATGTAACACCCTGCGTTACTATGTTGTAAATGTCGATTAAGGGCCTCTTACGGGCAGCGATGGAGGACTCATTATGTTCGGATTAACTCGTTTAAGGCCTCTTAAACAACTTCTTTGGGTCGGCTTATAAGTAAATATTAAAATTTTAATACGTCAGTTTCAGGTAAACTTTCTTTCTAAATACATTGTATGTTTGAGGCTAAAAACCTTCCCATCTAATTAGTTTGAACGTGTGAGTCTGATTCTATTGTATGCGGTGCTCTTTTTAGGTACCTACGTCACATAAAAAAATAGTTTCACAGAATTTTTGGGATTTGGGAACAAACATCCTCAAAGATGTGCATGCTTTCGCAATAGTTATTTGTAAATGCCTTGACGACCCGGTAATCTTAAGAGCCAGGTTATTTTATTTCTTTTTGATAGAGAAATAAAAGGAAAGAAATATATAGATTTTTGCTTTAAAGATAATAAACTATTGCAACGCATTTTGTGCATTTCGATCGATACTTTTTCGTATATTATAAATAAATATTAGAGAAAGAGACCGTGAAGAAAAAATACTCAGATATACCTGCGCCCAACTTTTGTTCTTTTACGACGCGTATTTTCCTTAATGATTTATCTCAGTGAAATAGTTCAAAATATATTTAATATATATATTTTTTAATCTTTCTCAAGTTTTTTATTTCAATTTTTTTGTTCACTCTGCTTTCATACTTTAATAAAAATAAAAATGCGCCGGCGAAACTGGAAGCAAATTCAAATGGCGACACTCAGCGGGTATTGATGCCCGCGCGTTGACATATATGGTCACCTACGTCCAGCCGTCAACGGTGGACGTATTGTTGTTGCGAATAGGACTTATTTTGCATTTTTAATTTTCATTGAAGTGTGTTTTTTCAGTTCATTATTTCTTGAATGTCGATTTGTGTTATTTTTCTTTTCTATTGTTAAAATAGCCAGATTGGCGTTGTATTTATTATATTCTTAGAGAATCTCTAAGAACAACAAATAAGCACAATTGTTTAAGTGGGCTGATTTTGTGTATATTTAGTGTATTACTTATCCATACTAATATAAAATTTAGATGAAATTTGGCAAAGAAATAGATAAAGATATCCAAAAGATTTTTTCGTTCAAACTTTTTTCACACACACATACACGCTTGGTGTTTTAGTGGCATTTTATTGGTCATCACAAATCTGAGAAGCTAGAAGAATCACAAAGCTAAGTAGACGGTAGCCTATCAGAAAATTCTGTTTTTCAACAATTGTAACAAGTCGAATTCTTTCAGTAAATCTTAAACTTATTTCTAATCGAGTTGCGTAGCTCATCGATCATACCGCGCATAAAACAGCTTCTGAATGTGGCATTTCTGAAACTCGTAAAAAGCAATAAAATCTGTAATTGTATTTTTGACGAGCGACAACACCGGGCTCTTTAATCCTGTAATGGCGTCGTAAAATTATATTGCTGATTTTACACATTGACGGCACATCATCGGGAAAACAATCAAGATATTAAACTCACATTTGTATAAATGGGATATGAGTACTTTCAAAGTATCGGATTAATCTGCAAGCTGTGGAAATGCTGCATTGTGAAATTTCCATAAAGTTAAAATTTTAAAATTAAAAATGCATCATTTCCGTTAGCTACAACTGACCATTTGACTGATATTGACTGATATTCTAGAAAATATTTACATTGATATAAAGTGCAATAGGTACAGTTTATGCAATGCATAATTCGGCCAGGATAGAATTTAGATATTTGATTTAATCTCAGTTTGCGCTGTAGCAGATACTTGGTACCCTGTGTTGGTACCTAAACACAAACAGGGCCGTGACCTCTCGTTCCCAAAAACAATACCCAAAGGAGGGATCATAAGTCAATACGAACGAGTCGACAGCCGTTTTCCACCTCTGATATTTATTTATTAAGTTTCAACTGAACTTTATGTGGTAATATAAAGATCCTCTAAATCTCAAACGAGTCTAAATAAATTTGATTTGATAAAAATAAGCATTTCAAAGATGTACTGAGACACAACAGTGAGATTTGAAGAGTTCTTAAAGAGAATCTAGAGGTTTTAATCCATAAATAAAACGAATATAGCTCTTTTCTGTAATACAAAAATGTTTCCTTTTTCAGCTGCATTACCCGAAACCTTTAATCTACCATTAATCTACACAGTCAAAAGCTTTCGATAAGTCACAGAAAATACCTACGACGTCTTGCTCGGATTCCCAAGTTTCAATAATTATTTCGAGTAAAGTGGCTGCTGCATAAGGGGTGGAACGACCTTTGGTGAAACAGTATTAATGATTATGTAAAATTTTATTTATATTAAAATAGGACACAAGTTTACTTAAAATATTTTTTTCAAATATTTTACTCAGAACATCATTCTAATATAGGAACGGGTCTATAGTTTGTGGGTCTATCATATGTGTAATGCCTTGTTTAAATAGAGGAATTACTTTACTTATTTTTATTAAGTCTGGGAACTCGCCTGCAATATATAGTTAATGGAATCAATACGAATAAGAACAGAAGAGGAAAACAAAGCATGTAGAAAATATAAATAGAACCACTGCCTAAAAACATGGTCATGAACGAACAATAGAATTCGTCGATCGGACCACCAGCCACAAAGGTGAATGTCATTCATATTAACTCAAAAACTACGAATATTCGCTATTCCCAAAGCTTCCATCACAGTAAAAGGATTCCGAGGACGTTTTTTATGCCAGAAGCATAAAAATGTAGCCGAGTTTTTCGTTTACATGGTTTCAAATATTGCGAGTCCGACAAATGCAATACCGAATCGAAAGTGCAATAATTTAAAAGTGACGCGAGTGCTTCTATTTCAAAATCTTTCTTTGACAGTATATTATAGGTTTTATTCTGAAAAATGTGACAAAATTGGTATAGAATAGAAAATGGTCATCCAAAATAAAAGTTTTATTGTGTCGAAAATTGTGTATATTGATTATAATTAAGCAATAAAAATAATAAAATAAATATGGGCGCTGTGTTCCTCCATCCCTCACTGGGATGGCAACTCAGCGATTTGGTATTGCAAGGATAAAAAAATCATCAATGAAAAAGAATCTATTTTCTACCCTTTACAATCTATCTAACCTTTTAAATTAATCGTATCTTTCGTATTAAAAAAATACTAAATGGTGGCCGAGCAATGGAATATAAATGCTAAATCCTATTTTAATAAAACATAATTTGAATATTTATAATAATCCTTTAGGTCTGAATAATGAGCTCTACGACGCGACGAAGTTGGAGTTAGAGGAAGTTTCATTATATTCAAATCAGTAAGGGTCCCTAATCTAAAATATCTAAAAAGTTAATCGGTTTTCTATTGTATTCATATATGTATATTAATGATTTACAAGACATTGATATTTATGTTCTAACGTCGGCAATATTTAAGGCTGATAAATCGTCTGTGTAATTACTGGATAACTACATAACAATAAACAGTACCAAATTTTAGTTTGTAATAGTCCGTCCGCCCGTCCGTCTGGTTCCCGTAGAATTATTAAAAAAACTAAATTAAAATTGAAGAAGGGCCAGTACATTTTTTATAACACAAAAATTACCTTGGAATCCCGGGTAAACATCTTATAGACATTTCATCCCGGAAAATGAGGAGGACCCTGTGGGAAAATTAAAATAAGAATCCACGGAGCCGATTTACTTTAAAATTTTGTAGAAAGGTGCCCATGAAGATGAAATTTGGTAGGAAGGTAGATTGTGACTAGGAAACGACCGCTATGAAAGGATATTTCGAAATTCCATCCCTAAAGGGGTGACATAGGGGTTGCCAGTTTTGTATGAAACTTCATCATTTTTGAAGTGAGACACGTGAAATTTTTAATTTACATTTGTTGTTTGTAAAAAATAATAATGCATAATTATTCGATTTTACATCCTTATAGGGGTGATATAGGGGTTGCAATTTTGTATGAAATATGGTCATTTTTGAAGTGAGACCCATTAAATTTTTAATTTAAATTTGTAGTTGCTAAAAAATAATAATGCATTAATTCGATTTCGAAAATTACATTCTTATGGGTTTGAATTTGAAATAAGGGTTGCAAGGTTGTATGAAGCATCGTCATTTTTGAACTGAGTCACATGAAATTTTTGATTGTAATCTGTAGTTAGTAATCTATATATAGTTAGTAAAATATAACAACGCAATAACTAGATTTTGAAAATTGCGTCTCCACGGGAATACGGTTGGGATGGAAATTTATGTGAAACTTTACTATTTTTGAAGAGAGGTCCGGGTCCATGACATGTTCGTCACGCGTTATGGGCAGCGGGAGTGGGACACGTAGCAGGAAATGGATAGGGCACGTTACGGGAAACGACATGGGACAACTTGCAAGAAACGGGACAGGACAAGTTTGAGCTAAAGATGACAAAAATACAAATTTGTCATAAATAAATTTTACCAGTCATAGAATACGCGATAAAAGAATAACTGAAATTTTATTTCCATTACTTTTAAGAACTGAAATTCACGCGTGCGAAGTCGCGGGTCAAAGCTAGTTCCAAATAAAAACAGAACAGAAATTTCTTGTAGACGATAAAATTGGTACCTGAACCTGTTCAATACCCATAGCTCTAATTCACCCTATAATGTGTAACAATTACCCGATTTTAAATTACTTGTTATTTTTACAAGATTTCTCAGTTTTGCGTTTTTCTAGTGTCATTCTGATGAGGAACCCAAGGCCTCCGTAAAATGAACTGGCCAAATGAGAGTCCCGTTCTCGTGCACGTTTGGTTCCATTATCTATAAAAACGGCAACAAACTAACATTTTTATGGAAGCCCTTTTAAATATTTATTTAATTCTGCTTTTTTGTTGTCATATCGGTAATAGAAACAATATATTGGTAATACATACCGATCGGGTGACAGACGGACAGTGGGGCCTTAGCAATAGTCTGTTTTACAGTGTAACGGGAACAGCTATTTCCTAAGAGCATGCTAAAACAATTCTGCTGAATATGTGTACTCACGTGCCAGGCGAGAACATTATGTAAGCTTGCGAGGACAGGTTCAGAGGCAAAAGCGATGGTATTGTGGCCTTCTTCAATGGAATGGATGATCTGCAGCATCTTGGGGTGGCGCATCTTCTCTAGCTGCGAGACACAAGCGCGGATCCTGTCCAGCATGCTCTCCTTCCGTTTGGGCTTGTACAACTTCTCCGCTATTCGCTTGTCGAACACGAAAACGGAACATTCCTGAAAAAAATGCAAAGTTTTAAAACACATTTCTAAATCCGCTTCCAAGATCATAATTCGATATGTGTATTTTTGTGGTGCAATAGAGAGGATGACATAAAAAGTGAAATTCGATGTAAATGAAAAAAAAATCGCCTTTGGCAATCATCATATATATACTTGAACAATGCAACAAAGATTAACTATTTTGGTTCCTTTATTTCTATTGTAGTAAAACGTGACGTATATTTAATGCATAGGTTAGTTGACAAGGTCAGAAAATAAATAGATATATTTAGGATCATAACGATAATTCATAAGCTGTAAGAATGCAATGGATTTAAACATTATTATACAAAATTTTAATGTAAATCGGCTCCGTGGATTGTTATTTTAATTTCCCTACAGGTCCCTCCTCATTTTCCGGGATGAAATGTCTATAAGATGTAAGCCCGGGATTCCGAGGTATGTTTGATTAATTATTTTTGTGTTATAAAAATATACAAATTTGGCCCTTCTTCAATTTTAATTTAGTTTTGCAATTATCCTACTGGAACCTGACCATTTACCGGGATGAAATGTAACTAAGATGTTAGCCCGGTATATAAGGTACCTACATACCAAATTTCAAGCAAATCGCTCCAGTAGATTTCAAATGATACGCGTTCAGACAGACAGATGATAACCTAGGTACCTACTTCAGCAATTTGTATTTTTTTGTAAGAACAATGGTAATAATCGTACTTATTTACATGTAATGAATTGGAAATAAAACATAGTTTAATTAAAAATCTTTATTACTCCTTAACAAAGAATTATTCAAATTAACCTTTATAAACTTCTTCAAGAATCTTCTTTCGTATTATAATATCACTAGCCGATAGTCGTAGCTACACCGTAAACCATTTTTTCCGATGATATTTCAGCTTTTTCTTCTCACGTATATTTGCCACATAAAATAATGCTTATTTTATTGATCCCTCAATTGTATTCGACATATTTTCTAAAATAAACATCGCGAGACATTTTAAAATTATCAATACCATAACGGTTTGTTTGTTTGTTTCAATAGCGTAATAGAAGAACAGCGGTCTGATTGGACCTAATCTTCACGGAAAATGTCTGCTGAAGGTAACATAGAATTCTATTTGGATCCCCAAATTCAAAATTATCCTAAATTTTAAATGTCCTCCATAATGTACCGTATTTTCTGGCGAATCTATTGCCTTATTAGAAGCAGCATCCTTTGTGCAATCTCACAAACTCAACAAGTCACTGATTCTTTAAAACTGCAAAAGCAGTCTACAGGATATAATAAAACTCCCTTTTCATGACAAGGATAACTTTCCTATTACCTTTATGACGCGAGAAATTTTATACAAATGCCATCTTGATGGTATTGAAATTGCGCTGGCCTGGATCCCAGGTCACTCTGGTATTTTGAGAAACGAAATAGTAGACAGCCTTGCAAAACAGGCAATCCATTTGGGCTCAGAAAAATATAATATCTGCCTCCCTAGAGATCTTAAGCAAATAGCTCAAACAACATTATAATGCATTGGAGTTCCTTTTGGTTAAATAATGCACATAAAGCGAAAAATTTTTCAGAGATTCAACCTGATATTCCTCTCAAACCCCAGGGTTTATTGGACCAGTCCAATAAATACCGCTCCATCTACAAACACCCCACTTCTACTTTAGACTCCGCACAGGTCATGCATGCTTCCCGGTATTCCTAGCTAAAATAAGAATTAAAGACAACTCGCTATGTTATGCAGCCTAGACGAGGGTTCATCTGTTCACGTATTTTTTGAATGCTCAAAATTTTCTCTATCTCTATACGACTTACCTTATATACAGGTACCTTATATACAGGACCTGTAAATATGCAATTTCTATTAACATTAGTTTTATAATTATATTGGGTAAATTTATATAAAATAAAAATATCTACTTATAATTTTTATTTACTTTATCTGTATGTATAATATATTTATATACTTTTATATTTTAGGTTACACACTGAACCGTGTTTCATATATTATTATAACATATTATATTCCGTGTCAATCTCAACCTTGTCGTTGGCAAAATCGTCGTTTTGCCGAACGATGGAGCCATAAAATAAAATAAAAAAAACAATTAAACGGTTTCAAAGTGGTTATAAGTGTATTTTTATGCAATTAATATGCTACCTCTCCAAAAAAAGAAAATGCCACAATACTTATATTGGATTTTTGCATCAAATTTTTTACTGACGGGAAATTTTATGAACCAATGTAATAAAATAATGATTGTCCTTGTACTAAGTGATTAAATAGACATGATTAAAAATAAAATATACAAAAAAAAAGTTAAAATTAAGGAATCGATAAAAGACCGGTTATACAACCGTGGTAAGAGAACCAGTATAAAATCGATATATTTTTAACATTTTTAAGAATGACTATTTAAATAGCATGGTTCCTAACGAAATTAACATACTGTCCGAAATAAAATGCCAGATATATATATTGCAAATGTTTTCACACAAATTTTCTAAATAATGAATAGTATATTGTATAAACCAGTGTAATAAACCGATGACTGGGTTGCACCTGTTAATACCGGCTATATGAAAACCGTTGTCAAATTGGTACCTCATGGCTTATCTACGTATACTTTATAGTTTATCTCGAGCGCGTGTGGACTAGTTAAGAGGAATGTCTATCGGCCACTCGGCCATCCAACATGTGTATAAAAAAAGAGAATCTTGGTGGCTTTTCTAAGTATTTTTACCAATGCACAGTTTTTCAGGAAAATTCTGCATGCATTATTATAATAGATAGCATGTGCTATATTAACTAATTTTGTAAAAATGGGATCGCTAGACTCTAAGTTTTAAAACTACTCAGCAGAATTTCGACATTGTCGAGGGAGTTTCACTTCGCCCTGCAATCACTTGGCCAGCGCTAGTGGATCTTTCAAAAAACTCACGGTTCCGCGCGGAATTCGACGTGAGCTTTTTGACGTTTTTCTTACAGAATGAAAATTTGCACGTCATCTCATACATATCAAAATTCCGGAGTGAGTTTAGTTCAACTCGCCGATGCACCCGCAAGTGTAGCACTAGTGCTCAAGTGAGTTTTATAGAATACAAATTAGCCATATCCGCGCGGAATCCAACGCGAGCTTTTTGACTTGATTCATTACAGAATCGAAACACTGAACTAAAGATGAGTTTCGAATTTCAGAGCAATGGAAAGCTTGTTAGTGGGAAGCTTGCAAGATGTAAGCTATACTCGCAAACAGGTCAAGTTACATAAAACTTGAAAAAAAAAATATTTTTTTGTTCTCCCTTATAAACTCGTTGTACTGAAAAATCATACAGTAAAAACTTGTGCAATGAATAAAACAATATTATAGTCATGTGATCAAGGAAAATTGTTTACCTTATTCTTTGAGAATGTTTTGGCCCAAAACTAAAGAATTTGAAATTTTTGTTGTGTATGCGACAGTCTCATGTGCTGCCATAAAACAAAAATTTATTTTTGGAATTTCATATAAATTTAATAAGTTTCTCTCTCTCACTTTCCAGGTCGCTTCCTCAACCGCTGATCATCGGGGTCCAGGGTCCGCTTTCCTCCTTGTTCGTCTCCATTTCGCACGGCCTTCGGCATCCCTAGTTTTAATACCATTGGCACAGTAAATAAATAAATGTAAAGACTTACAGCTATAAACGTTTAGAGTTTCGCGAGTCTTGACTCCGTCCGCCTCGTAGAGTGACATGTTTACTGAATTTTTAAAATAATTACATAGGCTATTCGTCTATTTATATCAATGTCAATGGACTAGGAAAGTGCCAAATTGAGTATTCACATTGGTGAAACCCGGTGAAACCCGGAATACTCAGGTATTTGAAAACAACTTATTGGAAATCTATTATTATTGACACGTTCCCCGCTCCCGTTGGAGGTTATTTATCTGCCAGTAATTTGCCAGTAACCACTGAAGTCATTTAAGTGGTGAGTGTTTTACTCAGTTAACGACGTAGATATAGATAGTAGAGATTGAATAACTTGCAATCATGGTTTATAAATAGTTTCTGTTTAAATTACGTATTTGTTCTATACGTAATTTTACGCTTTATTATTCGAATAGTAGATAAGCAAGAGGTATTTCCAAACAGTCGATTCAGATACTTTTTTTATGTCTAAAACATAATTTTTATATAGAACTTGTATGACAGTTATGTATTGTGACGTTATGGATTTTGGAAAGCATATCTAATAAATTATCAAAATCTTTGTATTAAAGACATCGAAAAATAGTAAATCTCGTAACCATAGTATTAGTAGACGGAATATCTACCATGTTCATAACTAATACATATAGTCAAATAAGTAGCCAATTTTTATATAAATAGAACTTAATTTGGAGATTAGATCAAAGTTGATGGGGAAAGGGAACAGTTGTGATTAATTTTGCGTTTAATGTACGCTTTCACTTTATAAAACTACATATTTGACGTAATTTCAGTTCATAATATACTTAGGCTTAAAACCTATAGACGACAAAACGGATGTTTGTGCCATTTCTAATATAAGGCAGTTGCGACAAAATCAATGTACAACAATAAACAAATTATTAAATTACACTCATATTTGAATCCAAAACTCAAATAAAATGTAAATAAAGCAAAACAAAGGGTCGACTTTGCGAGCGCAGTTAATTACAGATTCGGATAAAGACCTTCCAGTTAATTTAAATAAACAGAGCAAATAAAAAAAATTGACAGTAAAATGCTATAAAAACCAGCGCTGGATTAAAAATAAATATTTTTACAGAAAATCGCATATTTGTATTAATTAATGAACAAAAACCATAAAATATACCATATTTATCATTTACATTATTGAATTTCACCGTTGCGCTCCGCTTTATATAATAAATATATCTGTGTTTGTATGTAAGACTATAGTTTTCCAAGTATGTACATAAAAACACATGCCGAGTAAAAATAGGTACGCATATGATTACCTACTCATGTACGAGTATAATAAAGTCAGTGAAATTCTGACGTCTATACCAGAAAACAGCACAAGCCCTCGTTATAAGCCCACCTGGGCTTAAGAAAGTCACTTCACAATTATATATAGACTTGACTGGTATCACAGAAGTCAGTATGAAATTGCTTTCATCAGGTTTCTCTCTTGATTGTAACAAAGATTTGCCTTGCGGTCCTTTGTCTCCGTAGATTGCCTAGAAATATCCATTTAATTGTTAAGAATCAATGTTGTTGAAGGATCTTGTTTCACGATATGCATGTGAAAATGATATTTAATTCGATTATTCCTCTTTAAGTGTTTACTTGAATTTTATTTTTGGGAATTTACCGGTCCGAATCAGCTTTTGTTTATTTTTATAACGGCGAATATTTTTGAATCTTTTGATGATTTGGTTTAATTTTACACAGCAAAGTATAATTAAGTAGTGTTTAATAAATCATCAGACGAATATTTTTAATAAAGTCTTTTATATAATTAACCGTTGTTCTACTTCCTTATAACTTGATATTGCCCTAGATGCTTATGGCCTGACCTGGCTGTAAAGAGTGATCTCAATTCCGTCGAACATAGCCTAATTTTCACATAGGTTAATTTTCAGAAAATCTGAAATACGTATTCATTAATTTGTTATAAACAACCTAAATCCAAATTTTAAAGTCAGTAACTTCAACGGTGTAGAACTTGTAACATTAAAAGTTTTTTAACCCCTTTTTCTTTCTACAAAATTTTAAAGTAAATCGGCTCCGTGGATTGTTATTTGAATTTTCCTACAGGACCCTCCTCATTTTCGGGGATGAAATGTCTATAATATGTTAACCCGGGATTCCAAAGTATTTTTGATGTGTTATCGTTAAATCTTGCTCACTCAAACTGGTGGTGGCTGGCGTCGAGATCCGGGTATAAATTCTATCTTTTATTTTATGGAACACCACAAAATCATAACTTGTTTTTGTTGTATGTTATATATTTTTGTAATACTTAACCTTATCTTTGTGACTAGATTGAGAATTTTTGTGTTGTTGTTGTCTTCTCATTTGTTATCTTCTTATTTCTTTTGGTTGTAATCTGATTAATAAATGTATAAGTTTTAAGGGGATCGAAGCGGTATGTATAATGTCAGGGAAAATAAATTTTGCCGTCGGTGCCGGGAACCTCACATTCAGGTAGGTGGCATGAGGGCAGCAGGGCGCGGTTTCTTCAAAGATGTACGTACTTCTTACTAGAAACTCTAAATAAATAAATTATGTAAAGTGAGCTACCATCATTATTATGTACTAGCTGATGCCCGCGACTTCGTATTGGTAAGGATATTTGGTCAGGACTCAAAATTATTAGAGAATAACTGTACAGACAAAGCGTAATGATACCTATTTATTTAAAACCTACAATATTTTAAATATTAATATGATAATAGAAGGTCTGTTAAGTAGAGACTAAATAAAACATGGATCTCACAACTTTTAATGGTAGAAAAAAAACTGAGCTACGAGACCTGTCAGATGATCTGTCTGTCAGTGAGTGAGTGATTGAGTGACAAAATTAAGAAACTTTAACAAGTTAAAATTCTTTTACATTTTACTTTTTCAAATTGAATGAAATTAAAATTTATAGTGTTTATACAATACCAGCTTAATTACTGACAATGAAGGCTTCCTGTTTTATCCACAATTATTATTATCGTCTTTATTATTTTTTAAATTGAAAGATGTATGTTTAACGGTGAACATACATGAAACCGAAACTAAAAAGACATTACTTGTTAATGGTAAGTTGTGGGAAAATATACAAATACACCCATCTATGAAATGCCAAAAAAAAGAAAATAGGTTTAAATAGCATACAATGTCTTTTTTTTAGATATTGTACTAGTCTATGATATCTCAAAAAAAATATACGACTTTTTCCTTTATACTTACAAACATATATATCCCCAATCTATACTTATTATACTATTACGGAGCTCAAGGTGAGCGAGTTCAATTCGTACTTAGTCACATTTTCATGAAATTGTTTATTATTACTTTGTTTGAATACCCAATCTAGGCAGGAATTCTAAATCTTTGCAATCCGAGTTTTACATTTGGGAGCGGCAGGCGAGGCCTCGGCTCACCCACTTGTGGATCTGATTGATGCTAACCCCTCACTCGTTCTCAATTTTATTCGCAATAGAGCAATTGGCGACACGACCGCCATTCTAATGTTAGATCTAAATGTGTGTTTACACATACTTACAGGTTTTTTTATTGACATAATATTAGATAAATGACGCCGTTCTGAATATTATTACATATAAAAAGTTATGAGACAAGAACCCTGTTCAGTCATAACTACAAACTAAAAAGACAGCGATGTAGATCTTGAAAAAACTTCTGATTGCGAGACGGACTCGCGCACCGATGGTTTCGTAAAAATAGTTTCTTATTATATATGAATATGTACTTACATATTTAAGGTTACGTATCAATATTTTTCTTTACCTAAGTTTATAATTACTGTAGATTGGTTGTGAAATCATACAAAACATCTGCGATCTGTTTTAGCCATGAAAAAAACGTTTATGTCAGACGTTCTTTTCATAGCTAAAACAGATCGCAGATGAGTATTTGTATATATTGTAACTTGATAATGGAGAGATGGATTGGACATCGAAGCGAGTCTATAGGTCTTACCTCTGTTGTATATTGTTGGAAAATAGATAGAGATATTGTAAATGTACATAGTTGGTTAATATAAAAAGGGTTTCGTGTTTACCATATGAGGTACAGGCAGGATAAATTATTTAGGCTAAGGTCGAATGTTCAATGTACACACACTTCAAAGGTCAGAATTAATTGATGAAAATCAAATGCCATTTTACTGAGAATGATAAACAATGGTTTGCTTTGTAAAACATTTTGGTATAAAAGTTTTCAATGAATTCATATTTTTGTCGGAGCGAACTCGCTTGATTGGGTTTTGAACGTGAATCGATTTTTTATGTAATGATTTTTGATAGTATGTTGGAATCGGATTTCAAATTGGAGTTTTTAAAAGTGTAATATTTAATATGTATGTCATGTGTGTACATGATTGTTTGATAATGGAAGCAATAGATAAAATGTTACACGATTTTTTTTGTATACTTAGCCCATGTTGAATATTTGGCTGTTTAAAATTAAAATATTTTTACAAATGTTCAAAAATTACAGTTCCTAATAGCCTTAAAGATACCAAAGACTTCTGAAGTAAGTCGGTGACAGCACACTAAGTCGATGGACATGACGATTATATAAGTTTTATTTATTTACTTTCCAACCCTGTCTAACCCTAAAAATGGGATTGAAGGTCACGCATCTGAAACTATCGATGTGTTAAATAAGAAAGCCTATGTCAAACCACTTTAATATTCTCGCAGAAGTCAGTATTGCTATTATTACCATCGTGAGATGGTAAAATATAAGTGTTCTACTTTATGATAAAAAAAAACTAGACTTAGATCGAGCGGATCGAAAACGAGTTAAAACATAGATTTTGTATGAACGAAAACCAGTGTATCGCTTCTCTGAGTTATATGAACTGATGTGGACCTTATTGTAATGCTGCAATACAGATAATATGTAATGCGTAGTTACTTCCTTTGTTTTTGCTTATGTTACTTTGTCTAGATGTTTTGTATTATTTTCTTTCGAAACAAACGTTTTATTTATCTATTTAACGTCCAATATTTACTTACCCAGTGAAGGAAATTTTACGTTAGGTACATTATTTCTCTTTACCTCACTATATATTCGGGTCTATTCGAGAACTTTTCAAGAGCAAACCCGGGTTGTAACTCACGAGTACCTATCCAATACAATAATGAACAAAATATCACAAATATATGGAGCACATTAATTTTCGTGAGTATAATTCTACGTGGCTTGTAACTATTTCAGAAGTTAAAGTTAGTAATACGTAATATATTGTTGTTTGTTAGTGTTTGCCAGAACGAACTTTTCACTTTAATGCGGGTTTAGGTAGAGAGAGAGCAATGATATGTAGGTATACGTGTAAATTTGTATTTTAGAAAAAAATGCTTACTTTGTATGAATGCCGAATGATGAATGAATGGTATGAATTTTGAAAATTGAGTACATATATAAAATAATACATATATATTAAAATATTGTGTTATAAAAATGTAAACGTAATGGAAGAGCGAAGAGTGAATTTTTTTCATACTTCCAACTCTGTAAAATAATTTTCTCCCGTATACTTATTTTATGAAATGATATTTCAGCTTAAATTTTCACAATACGACAAAAATATATTGTCCCAACAGGCATACGCTACAAAGGGATAAATTGATTTATGCATGTTTTTACTTGAAACATTTTACGGGTAAAGGATGTCGATATAAAAAGTTGGTACATTTACGACACACTTTCACATATTCTAACAGTAGTGTTTAGACTTTTTCCCAATCGACGTAACTTAATAATATATGTTAAATTGGGATATAATATCTACGAGACGAAATAATGGTTTTAGGTTTTACTGTAACGATACACCTTTATTACATTTTAAAAACCTTTTTATTGCATTTAACGAAGAACAGAAAAACCAACAAGATTTTATTTATTGTATGTTTTGACGCAGTCAGCCCCCAGATCTCAATAAGATTACTATATGTAAAAAAAGTATTAAATGTTATCTGATAACAATATCTTTTAATTAATAGCGATCCCAATCGCTACATGGTGGAGGCGCCGGGTAACATTAATAAATACCCACTGATAAACAAAGGAGTAATCTCCGTAAAAGGAATAAACACGTACATATAGAAGAAATAAACAAAGTTTGTGATTTATTTTATTAATAGTGATACTGTGCTATATAGTGCTATTTTGAGTCTCCGAGAAAGCGTTTGACAAACATACATACACATACAAACATAAAAAAGATGGAATCCCAATGAAATTCGCTAAAAGTTGCTGTGAATCTACATTCGACGGTATAAAGCAGGATACACAAGATTTTTTGAAACAATTTAAGACTTAGACTGTTATAGTGAATTACGAAGAAAAAATTTAGAAAATATTTTGGAATATTTTTGTAGGCTGCAGGAATTAACTGTAAAAGCTAAAATACCGGGTGAACAAAAATGTATTACGCAACTATTAAAATCGACGTAGCAATTTTATAAATATAAGTTAGCGACGTCCATTTTTGAAAGCAAGAAAAGTCTAAAAAATTAATTATTCAATTGCAATCAATTTACGAGAAGACGGAGGTATTGCCAATTCATATTCCCAAAGGGGTTGATCATGTGCCAAGAGTGTTAAGGGAAGATTGGCAAGAGATTCACAAGTTTATAGAACCCCGCAGAATGAACGATCGCCGTTTCGGGTTAGCTTTGGACCCACACCACCTATCAGATCACATAGTCCACCGATGCGATCCCAGCAAGATCAAACGACTGCACGGAGGGAGTACTTTTTGAGATCATCCGTTCGACCTTCGACTTCTCAAGATGTGCGGAATCATGTAGAATATAGTCGCCCGTGTTGAATGCCACACAATGAGAGGCTAGTCATCAAGAATGGTGACGGAACGAGTTTATAACACGTGTGTGCGACAGTGTGCAGAGGAAGATGTTGAAAAAATTCTGAGTTTTCAAATATTGAACTTTGTGATAATGTAGTTAGTAATAGAGTTCCACTTATTTCATTACAGTGTTTAAATGTAAACATTCCTACTCTAATAGATTCAGGTGCTAGCGTAATCTGTTTGGAATTATCGTTGGCCAAATCTTTAAAATATAGTGCAAACACTCAACAAATGGCAAACCATTTAATAATTATTATTGCGGACCGTCAATGCTCCCTCCGAGCATGCCCACGGAGGGTGTAGCATTGTGCATAGTTAAGGTTAACGGTATCGTAATACCCATGAAGCTTTATATTGTAAAGGGCTTAGCATGTCGTGTCATATTAGGGCAAGATATTTTAGATCACTTATATTATTAGATATTTTCAAAGGGTTGAATATTGTTCTCTAATGGAAATCGATGACTTAAAAACATATTTTTTAAGTCATCGATTTATTCTAGAAACAATTTGTCTTCGAATTCGGATGTTTCATTGTTGTGTGATGAAACAAATGAAACGTATGAAAACAAATGAGGTACTAAGCAAATTCATTTGTCTCGACAGGATTGTGTGTATTTTTTTCATCTTCGAATGAGGTCTGTGAATTGAATAATGAAAAGAATTATTTTACAGCTGGGGAAAACTGAGGATTTGTTGAAGTGTTTAGGTTTAGTTATAGATTTGCGTTCGATAATAGTAAACTAGGGAGATGTGATATCATGTACGTGAATATTAAAACGATAGACTAGGAACCGGTAAAATGTCTTCCGTATCAGTGGCATAGAAAGAAATCATTGATAAACAGATCAAAGAGATGTTGAGCTTAGGGTAATTAAGGAATCTAATAGTGCACCGCACTACAATCTTATGCTGCACCGGTAGTTTTAGTTAAGAAATCAGAAAATTCATGGCGTTTTTGTATCGATTATAGGAAATTCAATAAGAAAATTGTTGCATATAGTTATCCCATTCCTGTCATTGAAGATTTATTATCGCATTTGAAGAATTCCACATATTTTGCACAGCTGGATTTAAACTTTAGATATTGGCAGACTCATAAAGGAGGACACAAATTGGCGTTTGTGACTTATAATCATTTATATGATTAACGTTGTACCTTTTGAATTAAAGATACGCCAAATAATCCAATCATCTATTAATATAAATCCCAATTTATATGAATTTAATGTTGCACCTTTTGGATTAAAGACAAGCCGAACCAGGACCAGGCGATTGGAGATCTACGATTTAAAAATGCGATCGTGTGTATTGATAACGTCATTGTATATGGATGAACGTTTTCTGAGTTTTTAGAACTTTGGAGAAAATATTTGTTAGATTTAGAGAAGCAAATTTTACTATACTACATTTCTAGCATTCATGAATGCAAGAAATGAATATTCTAGGATATCATATTTCGACTAAAGGAATAAAACCAGATTTTAATAAAATAAAGTTAATCAAAGAACTGACCGAACCGAAAAATACAGAGGAAGTTAAAAAGATTCTTGGATTATTCTATTACAGAAAGTGGTGATTTTTATGTTGGTGGGCAGTTATTTCATCACTCGAGTACGAGGGATGAGATATCCCCCTTGCTGGTTTCTCTCTGTTTCCTGGGTCATTCTCTGAACTTATTAGATATTAAGTAGGGATCCTGCCCATAGGTAGGTAGGTTAGGGTTTTGTTTTGTTTAGCTGCTGTAGGGAAAAAATAAGTTTCTCCCTGAGAAGGCATCTTATTTTTTGTGATGAGGTACAGAAAAACCAACAAGATTTTATTTGATGTATGTTTTGACCCAGTCAGCGCCCGAATAAAATTAAACTATATGTAAAAAATATTAAATGTTACCTGATAATAATATATTTTAGTTATTAGCGATCGCTACAGTGTACCTACATCGTTTTTTAATTTTTATACGTTTTTATTGTCCTTACGAACACATATGAACGAATCTAGTGTATCAATCACTTCTCTGGGTGATATACGTACTAAAAATATTATCAACATAGTAATTATAAAATACATTTAATTATGGTTTTGAACTATCTAAATAAAAAATTCTTAAACCTTTTTAATATTGATAAACGAAATAACAGACATAAAAGCTATGAAATCTCCATAAATTATGGACGAATAAGGCGGAATAAGTATATTAAAAAGGACAAATATAATTTGCAGAATGGATGAAACATTCAGACACTTCAATAAATTTTGGTTTTTCTTTTTATTTGCCAAAGGAATCCCGCTTCTTTGTTTTGGCGTTGAAGAGAAAATGACCCTCAATTATTGTTTCTTGCAGTTAGCTCAGAGATTCTACGGCTTTGATGTTCATTCGCACAAAATACAAAGGAACGTAACGTGAATTTATTTATCTACCTCTATATCATTACAGAACCCTTAGACCAGTTAGTTTTTATTAAAGGCTAGTTACACCGTCGAATTTGACGTCGATTGTTACTAATACGATGCAGACGTTTAGACAAAATTACATATATGACTTATATTAGCTCATTAAAAGTTTATTTTAGACATTAGGGATCTACTTGTATTAATATTATATTATAAACGGGAATGGTGATGGGTATATGAGTACTTATGAATTGTTAGTCAAAACAGTAAAATTTACAAACTCATATGATTGCATAGATGTTTTAAATAGTTCTAGATTATCCCAAAGAGCCTATACGTTATAGTTCCAACTCCACTTATATCACCTTAAATGATCCGCCTCCCCTAGTCGATGGCCGGCGCGAACTTTGTAAATACGTCGGATGGCGAATTTTTGTTTAGGTAAATTTTAATATACTCATTCCGTCCTGTGTTGTTCCGACGTGCAGAGTAATTTTACCAAAACAAAACACCAGGAGATTACTTTTCACATGTAAGTACCACTAAAAAACTTAGATTTATTTTATATTCGATTTAAATTCACGCACTCAAATTGTTCAAGTAAGTCAAGCTTATTTTTTTTTCTTGACGTTTAAAGTTTGGTAGTATATAATTGGCAATAATATAGGATAAAGTAAAACTACTTGTTCGCTTCGAACTTAGAGCTCGCGAACACAATACATTTTTGATGAGTTTTTACAAAATTGTGAATATTTCAAAAACGAGTTAACAGATTTGATCCTTCATACCTTTTAAATTTCATCAAAATCAGACCAACGGTTCGAAAGTTATCGCGTACAAACAAAAAAAATATTTTTGGTCCAAGTCGAATTGTAGTACACCTCGCTCGCTCGGTCAAAACAGGGAGTGTTATGTTTTCAGGATTCATATATTTTTGTTGTATTGTATGTATGTATGTATGTAGTTGCGATATAATTTCATACTTTTTTATTCCAAAATATATTTACTTTTTGGGGTAAATTATAGGGCGCTGGAAACAGTAGGCGGGTGAGTGAGGTGAGGTGGTGAGGTGAGGCGGGGAAGGGGTGGGGAGGTTTGTCGTGACATTATCCTCCGTACTAATGCCGTAGAATGTTGTATCTTGGTGTTGGTTAAGGTGGTTCGCAGAGCGTTTCGACCGCTGCGATCGCATTACAATTTTAAGTACAATTTTTAAAATTTCAACAGAGACATTAATTACTCTGTACTGTAGTAATGTCAATTTTATGAATGATTGATTTTGGAAATGATTCCTTCCTCAAGAAAATTGACGGATTAATGACGGCGCAGCCGCAGCGGTTGAAACGCTCTGCGAACCACCCTGACGTGGACACTATCAGTTAGGCCGGTTTTCAAAATAGTTGCGATTAAATACCATCACAAAGACATTTGTTTTAATCGATTGTAACTGTGCGCTGAATTTTTTCTATAAACTTTTACCCAGGCTGCTATAGAGATACATATCTCACAAAGCGACGCGACGCAGCACTATGCTACAATATCAAACGACAAAATAATCTTTCACACGTCCGGTGCCCTTCTAAATCTTTTACACACTTAAAGCCCTGCACCTCGTCACGCAGCTAGGACGCTGGTTCACAAATAAATTGTTTAAATCCGGAGAATTTTGCTGGTTCCGGCGATAACATACACGTGCCGTGCTTCCGTTCGTTTTCAAAAGAGAAATTGAATTCGGAGTGTTCAGCAGTGAAAAAGCTCTCTACAGCATCGACATAACTTTAACAAATATTTAATGTGGTTTCGTGATCAAGTTACCAGTAATTAATACATTTTCTAAAGTTGTAAACAATACGTCTAAAAGCAGGTATTACATTGATTGATCAAAGTTATTGTTGAAAGTCTATTCAGCAATAAGAAAACGATAGAAATATAGGTAAATTATATAAGTTATTATTAAGATTTTAACACAATACGCATACACGAATAAATCAAACCATAAATATTATCTTCACATAGTTAATTGCGGGATTGAGACGAGGGACAAATACAGAATTGTATAGATCCGATAGATCGGCAGCAACCGTAATACAGAATCAATTTAGCCGGAACTCGTTACACAAGTTTATTACCGTTTCGGACCTAGGTACTTAATTGGAACACTGCGAGTAACCGCGTGTAAATTTGCGAACAGATCGGAATGTTTACTATTCGGGTGTAGCGTGCGTTGCGTGACGGCGGAGTCCACCGGCCGCAAACTAGTCTAATTGAGAGGTCGATGTTTCCCGCGCAGTTCGCACACGTCCCGTGAGCTTACAGATTTAGATTCAAACTCTATATTAGTTATGTTGCAGCCGGGCGCAACTTTATCAAATTAGAAGCCTATTATGGGTGGCCGGACGGCCACAGAAATGATATCAACTGGTCTTTGAACTCTTTTCCAGTTGGCAAGATTCATATTTACGTATACAAACCAGAATAATCTCATTTTGGTGATATATTTTTGAAGAAATGACAACGACAACTAATTTAACACTATATTATGAGATTTCATATTTAAAAACATAAAAAAGGCAGCATGGGCTTTATTTGTTAAAAAAATTGCTTGTGAGAAATAAAATTCCGCTTACTTATAAATATACAAACGATTTATTCATATTATATCTTAAATCTCTAGAGTGATTAATCGGTCAGCGGTATCTCTGGTTCACTTTTATTTAATTTATTTCTACGTTAAATAAATCTTTTCCACTTCAGTATTCAGAAAATAGAATAATATAACTCCCTAGGAACAGAAGTCTATTTTGCTTCCTTTATTTCTGTGTATGTGGGTTGCGTACTTAAAAATATTATGTAATATAACCATGGGTAGATCTAACTATATAGTTACGCATTTATTTGAAAAATATAGTCTGAATAAGTCTGAATAAATACATTATTTTAATATTATATTTTTTAAGAAAAATAAAGTTTTCAATATGAGATAGGAATGCACGATATTATGGTGAGTGTGCGCAAGATGGCACGTGCAATACGAATGCCACCACGTGAGGCATGCGTTTCCTGAACACTTTGCGAGCGCGTACTCCGCAATGTTTGCATTACAAAACCTTACCGCTATAATGGAGACTGGAATTAAACAAGTTTTGATTGAATTTGAAGGTATTCAAATTCTTTACGCCCTAAACTATAAATTAGAGATAGATGTAAACTTGTGGTTGTGGTCGATAGCAACTTTTTAAAAGAGCGCAGATATCATAGATAAAAGAAATCTATTGGAGATACCTAATCCCACAGTCATTCGAGATCAATTCCGCAATGTCCTGAGCAAACTGGAATCCACTTCACAAAATACACAGATCTAAAGTACATGCGACAAATGTTTACATTGGTAAACCACGAAACTTTGTAAAATACCAGAAACCTATCGGATTTTACGGCTTAGTATAAATTAGGAGTTCTGTCTGCGAAGTCCTAAAATAAGGATTTCCTTGCCTGAACAAAAACTATGGTATTTAATTTAGCTTTTTAATTAATGTTACGTAGAAAACCCATTGAAGTTCCTAAGATCTGGAAAGCTACCTGATACTGACTTCCTCTGGCGTGACAAGGGCGTGAGATTTTCTGTGTACAAATGAACTGAGATCCGTCTAAGCCAGCCACTTGACACGTACGTTAGATAAACGAAAGCTCGAGATTATTGGGTTTTACTTTTTCGTAAGGAATGTTTTATGTAGACGGCAAGAAAAATATGTATTTATATATTTGTTAGCTTTTAAATACAAACCTAAAATATTATTAAGCAATATATCAAGTTTAAATTTGAACTAACAGTGCATAAAATTATGAGGTATTCCTCGGAGTGCACTTGTTTTGAGCGCACTCGTCGAAGCGCACAAAAATTGTTCTTCGAACCGCTCCAAAAAATGTTCGAAATCTAAAAAAAATATTATTTGCACCTACGTTGAAATATAGTGATGATCATGAAGTTAACATATCGATAATCGTTTAAATTCGTTCAACTAGATTGACAGAAATATCTTCTTCATAGTCGTATTCCTCATGGCTGAGGGTCGTGGTCATTACGTAGAATGAAACACACACAACAACTTTTACACTTTCTTGGTATTATTAATGGAGTGGTGTGCCATTGCCATCTCCATTTCACACACAAGTTTATAAGAATCAACCAGTGTGCAGGTTTCCGCACGATGTTTTCCTTCACCGGAAGCAAGTGGTGGTCGATTATTGGACTACATGAGTCAGATTGGTATACAAACTCAAGTGACACGAGTAGGATTCGAACCTGGGACCTTTCGATCCACAGGCGGGCGTCTTAACCACCACCGCTTCTTCTTCTTCATTCACCGACAGAAATATAGGTGTACATATTATTAATATTCGACGATGTTTTAAATCCTACGTTGCTATCGTGATGGTTATGTTCATAGATAAAAGAAATAATGGTAGTATTATTAAACATATGAACATTACTTAAATCCTGTCCTGTTCTTGTATCTATATGTATCTATAGATTCTTTACTCTATAAAAAACAACATATTTTCCATTTGTCATGCTCGGAAAGTATGATATGTTTAATATGAATACCACACTATTGCACGAGATTCCCTCACTAGGGTGGAAAAAATATCGATATAATGTATTACTTCATGGTTCTTATTTTATTTTTAAACGTGGGTGCGCTTCGAAGAACGAGATTTGAATATTTTTTAGTATTCCTCGAAGCGCACTTTTTTGGTGCAGTTCGAAGAATAATTTTGGTGTGCTTCGAGAAATACCTCAAAATTATGTTGTGCCACTGCGGTTGTCGTGGACATGTATGTCACAGCCGTAATTGATTTGTATAAAATTGTTGAAGTGCAGGGCAAATTGATATGTTTGTAAACTGCATGTCTGAATTTAACACAAAACCCCAGCATGTATCATCGAGCTACCATCGTTAGAGATTTTTAATAATATCAGAATGTTCGTTTAAATGTCAAAACAAAATGTATACTAGGCTTGTCAAACATATCTAAAAACGTAAAAATCTGAAAATTCTCATAAAAAGGAAATCAAATCAAGCTCGTTCCAAACGGTTAAAGGATTATGTAACTATGTTATAAAAGAACTACATTTTTAATTTCTTGCTATGGAACCCTATAAATGCATTTATTAAGCCGGAGTTCCTCGCAGCAATATCACTTTAGAACGAAGCTTCGGGAAACCTACTGGAACTGGATTCATTTAACTTTACTTGACTTCATAGGAAGCCTAAACATTAAATTTATTTTTGTATATAAAAAAAGCGTAAATGTTATATAATATTAGGTTACATTACTATCCTGTTTAGGTAAGAATTATTAAGTTAATTATAATTAAATCTGTTTATTATAAGGTGACTAAATAGATCATGAATATTTCCTATCTCAAAGTGAATGTGTGTCTTACAGGTAGCGACGGTATTCGAATAAGATATCTTGATATTAAATTCTCACGCGAATTTATTTTCCTAAATGTTAATTATATGGATGAGTTACCGTGTAAATAGTCAGCTTGCAGATATGCACTGAAAATTCGCTTTTATTTGCTTTTCTCACCACCACCAACCACTCAACCCATTTGAGTTAGTTTCGATTTCACGCAATTAAAAAACATTTGGTGACCAGTTGTGAGTTATAGTTAAATATTATATATATTGTAATGCATAATGTGTGCGTTGAGTATTGTTCATATTATTTGTATTAATTATTATATTACACTTTATTTTGTTTGAACAAACCTCAACTAAGCAGTGCGCAACCTATAATATACTCATTGACGCACATGAGATACTATTTACCAGAAAATAAAAATGTTATATGTTATTATAATATCATAATAATACTTTTTAGAAATAAAATTTTATAAAATTTCTTGGTAAACAATATTATATTCACAGAGTTTATGTTTTCTCATGTATAGGTATATCAGGTTTGGCGCACTGCTTAGGTAATAAAGCTACATAAAAAGTAGTCCGTGAGAGAAACAGGACTTCCGCAGATCTACACCAATTCAACTCATAGCTTTCTTACACTTACTGGGAATTGAACACGTTTCAACCGAAAAGGATAATTATTTGGGATGAGCGGTATTCGTGGAATGAAAACACGTACTCCGTCACCATTCTGTCAATATTTGTACCTCATTTACGTTCCATTGAAGCGAGGTAATTTTTACGTTTTCATTACGCGATTACGCTTTCAATGACCTTAAATTTCTTAATAAAATTACAGGCACGCCGACTTTCAATCTATATTTGCCGGTAGATCAGGTGTGGATAAAGAGCTTAAAAACTCAACAGGATAAGTAGTAGCTTCGTCTTCGACAAAACTGTTAATGGCAGTGTACTTAGCTTGCAATCCATCACTGGAGGTACTCCCAGCTTACGTTATAAATATGTATTTATAACATCGCTGGAGGTACTCCCAGCTTACGTTATCATTATTTTACCACCTCCAATACTCATAGCTATGTCCAGTCTTGACTCCTACTTATAGCTTAGTCCGCTTATGGAGTTTTCAATTCATATCAGTTTAATTCAAAATATTATACAGACTTATTTGTTCTTATTTTCTAAAGAAAAAGTTTTTGTTCAGAAAACACGAACAAATAAACGGTGGCTAACTCATAAGCCACACAACAATGTACTCCGGAAGCTACCGTCGTAATATCTCAGATATATATCTGAGATAATAAAATGAGAAATATTTAATTTTCGTTTCACTAGATTTAAAGTTCTTTTACAGAAATACTTTGAACATTGAATAAATATTTGAAAATATTGTAACGGTATCCTAGTGGATAGCTAAAACGAGTGTCACAAGCAGAATATTTTAGCGGTACATTTCTATCCCAACAAAAACATTTTTATGTAAAAATGCCGTTAAGATGACGAGTCTAGTTTGCTTATCGTGCGGAAAAGTCGTCAGATCTCATTTAGAGCCAGGATTCTTGATATTTGCACCTTAACTTTATCAGACTTAACTTCACATACTCTACATTCTAGTCAAAATGTGTGGCTTGGCCGTTTCGTTACTCTAGAAATAAGATAACCAATGTCTATGAAATCTACGTAATCAATTAGTGACGAAATTATGGGTTTTGAATATCCATACAATCTAATGTAAAATAGCTACGTTATTCAAACTTCGCATATTTAATTATTGTACTTATGGTATTATATCTTGAAAATGTTAACTATCTAGCAACGTTTCGTCGTATTTTGAACCTTCGTAACTTCGGTTTGGTTATCCAAACCAAAGTTACGAGGGTTCAAAATACGACGAAACGTTTCGAGAAAAGGTAGGTAGTGTCATTGCGCTTCGCTTGAGTCAAGGTCTAGTCTAGGCGGGGGCACGGTTTATGTGTGATCGCGGTAAGTTTTAGTTTCTGCAACAAGTGGTTTATTTGTTTGTTTAATTAACTGTTTATGGAGAAAGAGATGCATGAAAAAGGAAATAACAATAATTAAGTACAAAGGTGCTGTTTATATCAAATGACAACAATCCAACAGACCCATTATGTAGGCATTTTGTTATTATAAGAATTTAAAATTTAATCAGAAATAATAAACAATCAACATAAAAAATAACAAGATTAGTTAAACGTTATTTCTGAATATGACCCATGGTAATATTTTTACTAGTTGATGACCGCGACTTTTTCGTTTGGCCGAACAATTTTTGGTAAGCAATCAAAATTGTTAGAGAAATTTAATTATATAGACAAAGCGTAATGATACCTATACATATAGAAGATAGTAATCAGACTGAAATACTACATTTCCTATAGTTTATGATTAATGCTCATTAGACTTTAAAAAAAATTAAGTCGCTATTTCTATTTTTCATATAGTTTAACTGCACCATTATGGGTCTACAACAGTTGTTCCAGATCTACGATTTTTATTTCTCAATAGAAAATGCTGATCAGAGTGAACAACTTTTGTTAAGGCGTTATTTTAATATTTCCTATAGTTTAGCTGTTCTCCATCAGGTGTTTCAGTTTACAGAATCATGTACACACTATATGTTGCTTATATAAGCTATGAAACAATAGCTATGCTTAATAGCTATGTAACAAAAAAGTTTCATTCAAATCCGTCCAGTCGCCTAATTTTGTTTTCATGTAAATTTATTCAATTTTTTCTTCTATTTTATTATGTATTGATATAAATTTGTTACTAAAAGTCACTGTTTCGCATTTTACTTCTTGTAGTATAAGGTATATCTAAAGCTCATAAAGGACTTAGAGCCCCTCTTAGGAACACCTGTTTGAAACGGAGGACTGAGATCAGCTTATTATAATGGATAAGAAATGAAATAATACTCAAAAAGAATGTAACATATACTGATTTTTCTGTTTGCGTCACTCAGTTTACAAAATGGAAATCTTGAAATATCGCGTTATTTACGAGTACGAGTTCCACCGTGACAACAGTGCTGCAGATACGGCTCGAAGGGTTAATGATGTGTATGGCGGTCGTGTCGCAAAAGAAAACACAGTGCGTTTTTGGTTCCAACGTTTTCGTGCTGGAAAATTCGACCTGAAGAACGAGCCCCGTGGACGGCCGGAGACCCTAGTTTAGAAAAATTAAAGGCTATTGTGGAAGCGGATCTATGGCAAACCACGTCCGAGTTAGCTTCAGGATTCGGTGTTAGTGATAAAACTATTTTAATCCACTTGAAGCAAGTTGGGAAGATTAAGAAACTTGAAAGGTGCAGCTCACGAATTGAGTGAAGCAAACCGGCGTGTCGACTGCTGCTTTACATTACTTAACCCGCACAATAATGTAGGGTTTTTAAATCAAATCATTACCTGTAACGAAAAGTGGATTCCCATCGGAATTGAAATTTTTCCCTTGAAAGAAGTTATCCAAATTTCGAAAAAAAATGGTAATCTATTGGAGCAAGGTCCGGGGAGTACGGTGGATCTCCTTAGACATTCCAATTGAAGTTCCTCTAATTTGGTAGCTGTCTGTTGTGCAGTGTGTGGTCTAGCGTTGTCGTGAAGCAGCAGTGGCGTGGAGCGATTGACCAGTCTCCGTTGTTTAGCAGCTAGCTTTTCCATCTTAGTTTGCAATTGCTGACAACAGACGTCTGCTGTAATCGTCTGGCCAGATTTGAGAAAACTGTAGTGCACGACACCGGCACGAGTCCACCAAACGATTACAAGTGACTTTTTTGGGTCAATTTTCGCTTGGGGCAGAATTTGGCTGTCTGGCCAGGGACCAGCCATTGCGATGAGTGTTTCCGATTATCGTAGAGAATTCACTTTTTATCACAGGTAATGATTTGATTTAAAAACCCTTCATTATTGTGCCGTTTAAGTAATGTAACGCCTGCTGCGTTTCAAGTTTTCCATTTTATAACTGAGTGACGCAAATAGAAAAATCAGAAGAAAAAAAAAACAAATGAATGACGGTTAACGAAACACAAGTACATAGCTGTATAAATTTGAATTTGGAATTCCTAACCAAAGAGGAGAAATTTGTGATTAAAGTGGCCAGTACAACAAAACGCCAATTTTATATGTAAGGACCTAGTAGTTCAATATTGAACCATTGTGGATTGCCACAAATAAATCTCGATAAATCTCAGTTGTAAGCAATTTTAGAACAAAGTGAAGATCGATACAAATACAAGCAAGATGTCGATGCGTAGTATCGACAGCGACGACGATGGCGTGCTCTATAACCTTTGTTTTCCTCCAACAAAGTGCTAGGAGCATTTGAGCTACAGATTCTACTTCCTTTGAAGACCCATTGCAACAACGCTTTTGTTCAAATTTACTTATATTCTTACAAGGCATTCCTTGTTAATAAAGGCCTCCTCTGAAAATAAGACTACTTAGATTTTTATGTTGATAATTACTGGTCTTTGTAAATTAAAAAAAATTCTATAGCCAAAAAAGTTTGTTATAATACTTGTTATTTGAAAATTTAAGGATAACAATTTGAACACGCGTTTGCTGTTATAAATTTATTATTGCCACTATAGGCAACCGAGATTAAAATTGCTCATTAATACTTGCCCAAATATAGAGAGCTCGAACATTTTATATTTAATTTGACTGTTTACGTCAATGGAAAAGCAATCTCGCTGTGATACCTATTTATTAGAAAATATTGTTAGTAGGCAAATTTCATCACCTAGGTACAATAGCGTTATTAATTACTACTATGGTCTAGTCGGTTCAGTTGCTGTCATTAAAGTTAAATTTAACCTGGACAAAAATGTAAAGTATGCCATTCAACGTAGATTTGGGACTGTGATGCCCATATCCAAGGCACTTTAAAACATAAACATTTGAGTTTTGAAGATACGGCTTTTATTTTATGACTGGCCGCCTGCCTGATGTCAACTCTCTTTTGGGAACGTTGATTATTTAAGAAACCATCAATATACAAATCAGTATGAACGATGCGAGTCGAGAATCGGGGTCACTGTCAAAGGGAGCGCTCCATCAATCAGCTGGCAACACCT
This sequence comes from Plodia interpunctella, assembly GCF_027563975.2. NCBI lineage: Eukaryota > Metazoa > Arthropoda > Insecta > Lepidoptera > Pyralidae > Plodia > Plodia interpunctella. The sequence goes on along the minus strand of NC_071324.2, from coordinate 7,684,780 downwards.
GGGAGCTGAAACTCTGCCGTAACAGCGCGCGCTCGACAGATTACCTCGTAACATATACCTACTCATAACTTACAATTTGACAGTTTTAAAACTAACATTTAAAAGAACTTTTGTACATTAGTTTTCAGCTGTGGCTAAGCTTGCGTTAATTTCCCAAGGTAACAGTTTTTTTCAGACATGCACGATTCCACGAACGTCGACTGAATAGAAGTTCGAAGAGAAACATACAAACTCACTTTAACATTTATATCATTTATACATATATAATCGACGTTATTTAATACATAAGGGTAGGCGCAAGAACGCCTACCCTTATTATACAAGGTCCCTTGCCCCGTCCCGCCCCGTCGTTTTCTTGGTGTCTTGTTCAGAAATTGATCGTCGGAGCCCAGGGTGCACTTTGGTACATTTTCGTGTCTACTTCGCACGATAGCCAGCAGTCCTATTTATCAGCCCATTGGACGCCTAGCATCCAACATCATATTTAATGAAATGTTACTAATAAGGCTGTAAACTATTGGAACGCGTAACTTCGTTAGCAACCACGTCAAGCACAGATTGTTTATATACTTAGTTATTGTATACCATGTTGATGTTAATGTTATAGTAGTTAATAGTACATGCGACTTCCCTATATCCAGAAAATAAGGTATTTAAATAACGTATTCGGATATATTTTAACTTCATAATACAACAAATATCTTTTAATTATTTATATGTATCACAAGTTGTAATATTAGCTTAGACGCTTTAAAGTGTCTTGAATAAAATCTGTCACCAGTGTTAGCAAGCAATCGACAAGAGGAAGAAACAGTAATTAATAATCCAATTAAAAATATGTAGATAAGAATAAAATATTAAATTGCATCATTTAATTTTTTAGTTGCCACTAAATTATTTGCAAAAAAGATATTTCGCACAAAATGTGAAATTTGGATACATACCAACAAAACTTATACGACTAACCAGATGTTCAAAAATAGTAAAAATCTGAGGGCACGACAGTGCCCCCCGCAAGTCGAGCAAAAAAGAGGCAATGCCGTATCATCCTTTTCTCGAAGCAATTCAGGCCAATTTCGAACCCCAATAACTTCGTTGTGGATAATACAGGAAGCCTGCATTTTTAGTAACGAAGCAGGTGTTATATAAACACTGTAAATTTCAAAGTTCATACAATTTGAACCAGTAGTTTAAGAATTTTAATTCGTAAAGTTTCTTGATTTTGACACTCACTCACTGACTGATCTATCATCAAAAGTCTAAGGCACTTCTAGCAGACATCGAAGCTTCAAATACAGAATACAATTAGTGTTTGTGTCTAAATCAAGGGAAAACCTAAATATTTTGGAATTTCGGACCAGTTTTCTAGATACACCAATTGCATTAATAACTTTGTAATCCCATATAAAAAAAAAAATTACAAAGTCACATGTACCTGTATAATGGAAAAGGTGTATTCAGTCCATGAAATTGAACAACCATATGAATTGAATTCCTATGGCATCATAGGAAAATATGTTGAAATATGAAAAAAACTACTTTCCATACAAATTGGACTTTTTTGACGAGTTTTTATCATATCATTATTAACAAACTTTTAGTAAATTGCTGGTGGTCTTTACTGGAGACCTTCAATGCAAGTGTCTAGAGATCTGTCTGTCTTCCTATCCCTAAATTAAATTAATTCTACCGGAACTAATACTTTGATAAACTAAACGAAATAAAAAAACTATAGATACTATCAAGTTTATTAATTACATACTAATAGCTTAGAAGCATCAAAATCGTAATTAATAATTTATTGTCATGAATATTTTTTTACATGAAGACGCAGTTTAATGATAAAGATATTGATTGATGATCATTTTAATCACTAGATCCAATTAGAAATACACCGTGGATGTGTTTTTATTTGTGTTCTCATATAGCTATAGAGAGAATTATTGGACAGACAAGAAAACAAATGAAGAAGTACTAGACAAGATCAAAGAAGAACGTTATTGAAAGCAATAGAGACAAGAAGGGGAAAGATGATTGGCCACCTTATACGACACAACTTTATGAAATATCTGATTAAAGGAAAAATCGAAGCAAGAAGAGGAAAAGGAAAGCCAAGAAGGGCATTCCTAGATGAAATAAAAGAGAAGGCAGAGGTCGTGTCGTATAGGGAGGTGAAATCAATGGCTGAGGACAGAATTAGATGGAAAATGCTCCACCGACAAGAACAAAGTTCTTAAATTAATTGATGATGATAGCTATAGATATACATACAGGGGCGTTAAATCAAACAACAAATTTACACTTTCACAAGACGTCATGGAATAAGTAGGTACTCCGTACAAAGTCCTTATTAAATCCATGCAAAACGTAATATTCGCACTGTCACATTCGCAAAACGTATTTATTTCCGTAGAATGGCTTTAATTTTTTTAAAGAGAAAGCATACACCTCCATTCATACTATAACCCATTCAGTGTAAGTTATCGTTATAAAATAAAAATCTGCCAAACTGGCATAATGCAAAATATCTATTTAGCGATAGGGACATTATGGGAATATAACCGAATGAATGTAACAAGTTGATATAATGCGATAGTGCGTTGTGCGTCAAGCCGCTGTAATATCTGTGCGGCTCGTTAACTCATGTGCCACGCTAGCCTGCTCGGTTAGCCGCGACACATCCTAGTGATGTGTCTTTGACTATGACACGCCGCATAACCGACAACATTTTGTGAAGAGCATACCCATATGAACGTGTGTACAATATATTGTAAATTTGGAGCATAATGCTCCGAGCATAATGCTGTTATAGTGCAGTGAGACATAAATTTGCTGAACAAAGATCAAATGTTCACATATGGTGCACATCCACGTATGGAAAGAATCAGATGGATACAAAGATAAATGAAAAATTATTGAATTTTATCAAAGAAAAGAACTGTTGGCAATACAAGGCGAGGAACGATATTTGGTCGCGATAGTACATCTTTATGACATTTTTGATTGAAGGAAGTTGAAGTTAAAGAAGAATAATAATGGATCAATTTAAAGAAAAGATCATGTTGTCCTCGGCATAAGTATATCCCTATATTTATGCACGAGCACAACACGAACTTTTCTTTTTGATTATTGTTAAAAAATCTGTGGCAAAAGATAGATAGAAAAAGAGGCGGCACCACCGACGTTCATATAAAAGCTTGATTGACTGATAGCGCCCCACTCTAAATGCAGAATAGTGTGCCTTGAACGGAGCACTTGCATTCACGTTGGTATGCTCCCAGTAATCTTACAACACTATCAATTCTGTGAAATGCTTTGTATTGAAGAATATGGTTATTATACACTGTGTTATATAATTATATTTTCTTCTTTGCCTAGCGCTTTGTATTTGAAAATTATTAAGACAGCGCTGGAGCGGCCATAAAAATCTTCAAAGCGTAAGAAAAAGAGCAACGGTATTTTATAAAAAAAAATTACATAAACCTAGGACGTACCTAGAGGTACCCGTATATAGAGTTTACAGGTCGACTGAAATAAAGTGTAAAACATATAAATTAATTTTTTAATACTTTTTTTTTCTCCAGGACCTCAATAGTAGATAATTTACCATTACTTTTGAATGATTGTCTTAATTCAGGCAAGCCTTACTAATCAGAAAATTTTCATTAAACATTCATATATTAAATTTTGAACTTTCGCGCGGAAAAGTATGACGTTCGTGACGTCACTCCGTTAGTAATTTCATACGCCTCCTTTTCACACATACACTCACTTATTCAGTGGGCGAAGTGCGGGTCAGCACTTCTCACCATCGAATCGATTGGAAATGAAACACAGCGAACCAAACACATAACGAATACCTCGAATAAAATACGGCGAAGGGCATTTTAGACAATAAAAAATATTTGTAAAGGGTAAATATTTATAAAACCAACATACCAACACTTCATTTTTATAAATAGAGATCGACAGTTCCGTTTATTTTTCTCTACAATAATCTGGATTACGGAAAATCTGAAGCACGTGGCATACGATCGATATTAAATAGTTTAGCTGAGGCCCTAGTTTATTTTTTGCCCTAGTGCCCTCGGATACTTAGCTATGCTACCGATTTGGGTATATACAAATTGATGTAGGTAATACGTCCCACTTATTTCACGAATCAATCTTGAAGCTTAATTAAACGGCACACTCGGTATAACTTGTAATCAAAGCCAGTCAGCCGAACTTATCCGGTAAGTTTTAATTAGTTGTACGGCAGCCAGACAGGTTGCAGAACTAAACGAGGACTCAAATATTTATTGTCCTAATTGGTTCTTACTCAATGGACATCCTGACATTTAATTGTTAATTTAATTATTCGTAATAGCCAGTTATGTTAATGGTCAATGTTTATGGGCAATTATGTTAATATTTTTATGAAATGCAATATTAACGTAATAAATATATTATAAAATCAGGTCATTTTATAATAAATTTATTACGTTAATATGATTATTTGTCTACCAACCTGTACTATATATATATAACATTTTCAGCTTTATCTTATAGTAATACCAGCCTCCGTCCGGCTACGCTCAATCCTTTTAACAAACTCCACAAAAATTGGAAAGAAAAACAAACACGCTTACACATTTATAATACCTATTAGTAAGGATTTTATATATTCTAAAGTTTATACCGCTTGTTCTAACGAACAAAATCAATAAAAGTGAGCTTCTAAAGCGAAAGAGGAGTAGGAATAAAAAAAATAAAGTAACATTTTACTTTATTTATTGTACTGCCCTGACTGAACTATATACTACCCTATATAGTCCTAGATTTTTCCAAGAGGAATATGTACAGTTATGTTTTCAAATTGGTTTTGCATACACGTGAAAACCTTGTAGATGAAAAGTCATACAACGAATAATATATTGAGAGAGAGAAAAGAAATGTTGAACAATAATTCAGTTAAAAATGTTATTAATTCAAACTTGTGAAAAATACGAGACAAGAGATTAAATTTGATATTATTTTTACTGATCTTGTAGGGTTTTCGTGTAGAACCTCAGACAGAAATACTGTTCACCGGAGGAACTCGTGTTAATTTTTATTGTTCTTATCACTGGTATCAAAGAAAATACCGTAATATTCAGTACAGGAATATATAGAAGTAATCCGTAAATAAGAAAATAACGCCAATGTAATATGACGCTGCGACCATTGTTCGGGTGTGACGCATCGTAGAACAATAATTCAATAACCGTAGCGAAGCTTGCTTTCATCATCTATTGGGTAGCTATACATGGGATCCTAGTGGACGAAGGGATTATGAGACCTATAATGAAGATTTCAGTCATGTGCGAGAGAGATTAGGGACAAAGGGCGGTCGGATTCATGTGGTTATAACGTAAAACATAGCTGAATAATTGGATACAGGTATACAATTGTGGTGTGTGCAATAATGTCGGAAAATGATAGGCATCAATATCCTGTGTAACTTTTATTATGTGTTACGTGTGACCTAGTGCATGAACTGACCAATCAATACATATAATCATCATCAATACTCATATAATAAAATTGAAGAAAGCCCAAAGTTTTTTTGTCCGTCTGTCTGTCTGTTTGTCTGAAGCGCATCACTCAAAATCTACTGGACCAATTTGCTTGAAATTTGGTATGTCGGTACCATATATACCGGGTTAACATCTTAGATACATTTCATCCCGGTAAATAGTCAGGTTCCCGTAGAATAATTGAAAAACTTAATTATGAATCAAAAATGCCTCAGAATCCCGGTTTAACATCTTATAGATATCCCGGAAAATGAGGAGGTCCTGTAGGAAAATTAGATACATTTCATCCCGGTAAATGGTCAGGTTCCTGTAGGATAATTAAAAACTAATTATGAATTCAAAATTCCTCGGAATCCCGGGTTAACATCTTATAGACATTTCATCCCGGAAAATGAATAGGGTCCTGTAGGAAAATTAAAATAACAATCCATGGAGCCGATTTACTTTAAAATTTTGTAGAAAGGTGTAAATAGAATATAAACATTTTTTTTATCGATGAAAGTCTGATAAATTGATCAATTAATGATCAATTTAGAATTTTTCAATTCACTCAGATCAATCAACATTTATAAAGAAATCGGAAAAAAAGCGCTAACGAAAATTTTTATACATGCACACAAAGTATTACAAAAATATTGGTTTTTAATAGATCAATAAAAATGTCCGCGACACAATACTATTTTTATAATTAAGATATAATAATATCTTCCAGATAGAAGGCATTTTATATGTAAAAATATATTGTAAATTAAAAGGTGCATTTTTATAATTTTTATTACACAAGCAAATTAATCCTTATGATTAAAAGTATTGAGTATCCTTTACAGCACATAATTTGGATTAATAGATTCTGAAATATTGTGAAATTAAAAAATATGCATGCATGAATTATTTTTTATATTGTTGAACACAGAACGCGGCGACGGCGGCTCGCGGTGTAACGCAGATCGCGGTCATAGCCCGCAACGATATCGTAAGATTTGTACTTGATACTTATGTGTTATTTTATTTATTTTCGTTGTATTCATACAAAAATTGTTATCAGTTGTCAGAACGACTTTCTCTACTTTCTTTCTTTCTTTATTAAAACTAAATTTACAATACAATAAAATATAAAATATATTTATTGGTCATAAAAGCATTATTAATACAAAATAATACAGTTGTGCATATATATGGACCAATGGTGGGCCTATTTTTAAGCAATCGCTTCAAGCCAGCCTTTGGATAGTGAGAGAGGATAACAGAAGAGGGCGGGCGCGGCATTGTGTGCGCAGTATGTATCAATATGTCAGTATAAAACTCTTCCGTTACTGAGTGACTGACTGACTGACAGACAACGTACACCCGAAACTGCTGGGCGGAAAGCTAAAATTTGGCATGTAGGTGAGCACTAAGAGAGGATTTTTGAAAGTTCTACATTTTCGTTCGTTGAAGTTAGTGACTTGAAAATTTGGATTTTGATTGTTTACAACAAAGTAATGAATACATGTCTCAGATTTTTCTGAAAATTAATCCTCAACCCCTTCAAAAGGTGGTTGAAAGATTGTATGGGACTTAATACAATTTTCAAGATAAAAAGCTACAAATAATACAAAAAATGATTAATTTACGTTTGTGGTTAATAAAAAACCGGGACATAAAATGTGTAGGAGCTGGAAATGGGAAGGAGACACGTAGTGGGAAATGGGACGGGACACATTGCAAAAAACATGATGGCACAATATGTAACAACATTACATTACATCGCAGGAAGTGGGATTGGACTAGTTTGCGGGACGAGATACGCAGCGGGAAACTGGAAATTGAACAAAAGATGAGAAAAAATGCGAATTTGAATCATATCTGTTTACCAGTCTTACAGAGTACGTGATAAAAAAATTACTGAGATTTTGCTATGAAATTCACGCGGGCAAAATCTAGTAGTGAATAAAATCGAATGAAATGTGAATTATAAGTGCTTTATAATTCAAATCCGAAATATTTCAAACTACCCAATGAGTATAATGATTTATATTTGGCATTTATGAGATTTCGAAATTATTTAAGCGCAAAATTTAACTGACTTCAATGGTTTTCGGTAAATACAAATTGCTATTCTCCAGCTGTTTCTGGGCTGAGTAGTTCGCTTCGATATTAAAAATATTTTGAATTTTTTTAAACTATTGGTTCTAAGAGGCTAAATAAACTGCTTTTCTATGGTGGATCTAAAGTGTGACTTCTTAGAGCTAGTATGATATCTTTTAATTGGAACCCCTAATGCTTTTCAAAATACTTATTAAGCAGGTACCTACGTATGTAACGTAAGCAACAATTACATTGTAAACAATTTAATATTTATATAGGGTCTGGTGGGCTCAGATTATATTATAGTTTGATGGGCAAAGAGGGCAAAGAGCCAAAGGGATTGATTAGGGTTGATTACAGTTAACAATTATTCATGACAGCATTTCTAGCTACTCGTATTGAATACATAATACGCTCAATGAGGTAACAAATAGTGCTTATATTTTTTTAGAAAATCTTCTATCATTCGAATGTGGGTGGTTGAAAAATTTTTTATTGAAATAAATCATAATAATAAATTAAATGAATTGCACCTACATAAATAACTAGATTTCGCCCGCGGTTTCACCCGCGTTAACTACAGGCGTCCGCTTGTAACTTATTTTAGTCAATATCTTGGGTTTAAGGCATCGTATCGCTATGAAAACTATACGAGATTTTAAGTTCGACCATATGTTACAAACTGTAAAAATCTCATCAAATTCCATTCAGCAGCTTTTGCGTGTTGCGTTATCAAACATACAGACAGACACTAATCTTGAAAATTACATTACATCCCTTAAAATTCTTTCATTCCTCCTTTTTCGTAAGGGGTTGAGGGTTAATTTTCAGAAAAATCTGAAACACGTATTCATTAAATCTTTTTCACCCATTTCCCCCTTCGGGGTGGAATTTCCAAATATCCTTTCTTAGCGCTCACCTACACTCTCTAGGGAACCTACATGCCAAATTTCAGCTTCCTACGCCCAATAGTTTCAGGGAGTTTTGTATGCATTGATACGAGTACGTATATGATTTATAATGTTATAAAGAGTTGAAGACCAATTTTGGATTACGTATGGAATAAATAGAACATCACTCGTTTCCAAAAATTAAAGGGAAAACCTATCTGTCAGACTTTTCAGCTAGAAATTGTTGTGGAGAAAATTCCCATAGGATTGACGCGCGGGCAGGCAGGCCTACATAAAATCACAGCCAAATCAAGTCGAGACTAAGCGGTTGGCCTAAAGTTCAAAGAGGAACTACAGGTTTATTTCTGGGCTGGTTATTTACGGCTGTAAATACATACCCGGCTGGGTATGTATTCAGAATGAGAGAGAGAGGATAAAAAAGAGTGGAACAGTGAATAAAGTGGTCAATCAATCTGTAAAATATATTTCGAAGACAGAATATTCCTTTACAGTTGTTTCGCTCCAAGAGATAATCTGGATTTGGTTGGAAGACTTTTATATTCAAATAAATTGTAAGTAAGGCTACATAAATACCGAAAGCTTCTGCAAGCCTTCTATAAAAGTCGTTTCTTTTTTGGACTGATCAACATTGACATCTCGTGTTTGAGAGATTCATTGACAGAATGATTTAATGAAATAAGTAGGTACTACTATTCAAAAACGCCTATAGATTTCACAATGTAGCAATATTTTACTAATCATTAATTCGTCATTTGATACCCAAACGCTAAGGATAACTCCTTAGCGTTTGGGTATTAAATGACGACTATTCACCTAAAGCGTGTGAACAGAATATGATGTTGGCGAGAGGGACAGCGAATTTGTTTTTTAAAAATAAGATAGTGGATATAAATCAACAGAGTTAAAGACAAAGAGCCATTTCGGTTGGCGATGAACAGAGTAGAGTTTGCGAAGCTGAGGCACAAACTCCACTAATGGTATACTTATAGACAGGCTCCAAGAAGAAAAATAATAGTTTCACGGCATTTCAAGGCAAAAGTAGTTTGATGTTTTTTTACGCAAAAACTTATGTCATTACGCTTCTGTCTTACAGACTCATGGAATGTTTGCAAAACTGGTCTAATATAACAAAACTTGCACTATAAAGAAGTTAGATACTAATACGAGTAAAAGAGAGAGTTACATGATTAAGCAATAATTGGTCAGAGTAATAATTACTTAGTGGTGTACATGTATGTAAGTATATATTGATTGCATTCAATATTTACCGATTGTGTGAGATTGAACATGACGTGGCATTTGGAAGTCAATTTCTCATTGCAAAATATTACACATCAATCGGAATTTCTGAATATCAACACAATAACGCGGATATATTAAGTATTTATTTTACACGTGTAGTCTGAATTTTGTAATTAATTTAACGTGAGAATATGCCTGTGAAGGTACCGTGTGTTTCGTACTACTTACATCCATAGGTTAATGTGTTAATTAATGTTAATTTCACTAAAATTACCAATTACCTTTTTTTCTTCACGTCGGTGATTTAATCTACTGTGAGGTAACCTAGTAATCTGAACAGGTCCAGTGTAAAAATGACAAAGGATGACAACGATTTTCATTTCTTTCACAATAGGATGCAATATTGTACCTTAGATGTTCTAGAGTTTAATATAGACCACAATAAAAGCTCGTGTACCGCTAAAGCTATAAATGGAAGCTCACCGCATATTACCAGCAAATTAGATATTATTTACAGCTGGCGGAGCTCTGCCCGCATATTAACTACTGAGAGAAAACTAAGCTCATTGGGAGAATGGCTCCATAAGCCAACTTAGTACTAGTCAAATAAAGACAGAGTTTGTGCAACAACATAAGATTTGTTATGGAGCTAACTCCGTGAAGTAGATAGATAAAGTGAATAAACTGTAAACGATCATCATTCCCAATTTAGGACTCGAGGTTTTTGTTGAGATTCAATTATTCACCGTTTATAATTGAATCTCCGGAACCTCTATAATAGACGAGTAGCGAATACATTTTAAGAGTTAACATTTCCAACATATTTTACATAGTTATTATTTTACGATAACGAAATTCATGTCTTAAGTGGGTATAAGCTTGTGTTGCGGGTCCGATGGACACGAAAGTAGAAATGGGCATACGTACGCGTACCTACTCGTAGAACCGCAGATATACATATATCTGTGACCACAAGTTCGAGTCTGGAATCGAATCCAGGATTTACAAATATCAGACGAACCTAGGACTTAAAAAAAACTAATTGAATACAAAACCATATGGGCACTAACCTTGCCGTCGCTCTTCCTGTAGGCATCATGGACCCTCCACACCAGCCCGGGGCCGGCCGTGCTGCTTTCCTTCCCCACCTCGAAGTATTGCATGATGGGGTTGCTCTCCAGCGGTGGGGGGTTGTTATTGGTCACCCCACTCTTCAGTTTGGAAATTATTCCCGCCATACCTTTGCCGATCTTTCGACCAAGTGGGACAGTTTCCGATTTTGGTGGTTCCGGTTCGCAAGCTGATTCACCTGCAACAATCACACATAAATAATTAACGGGCAATGCTAGTAACAAGTGATCACTTGTACTTATATTTAGTCTTTATTTTATTATGTTTCATTTAGTGTTCACTAGTTTATTTTATTTTAATATTTTTATATCAAAAGTTTATTATATCGATGCAATAGCTAAAAAGATTTTATATACGCATATCTCTAAATATAATTCACTAGTGTCATTGCATATATCGGCTTTATTCTATGATACTACGATTCACGGCTATTTTAGTCATGATTCGAAACTATAAATGTGATTTACTGGTCACCATTGGTTGGGCTGTCAGAGAAGTTGTGTATGTTCGCCTTTTATCATCGTATTGTTTTATTGTCTTGTGTGCCACACAATATAATTAAATGTTTTTATTTTTTTTTATTGATAAATAAAACGAATTGATTATTTATCGTAATAAATACTTTTCGTAAAAAGTAACTAAAACTTAAATAATGATTTATATAACATGACACAATTAATTCATATCGCGAATTACATAAGTAGGTCGCACCATACACATGTTTCTATTAAGATATATAAGTTATATTTTATAGTTAAATTCTTTATGCAAATTAATTTTGTCTTTATAATATGTGTAGGATTCGTTTTGTTAATAAAATTAATATATCCATTATCAACTAGAGAAAATGTGTCAACACACGTTATCATCTGCTATTCTATTAACCACAAAAGGACATCACTCACACAAGATCAACAGGGGCCGTCCCTAATGAATTCTGGAAGTTCATGACCCCACGCAGTTAGTACAGCTTTAATGAGATTATTCTCTCGATCATAAAACGTAGCAAAAATATAATATTCAGCCGGGTTATGTAGCCAACCGTGAGCAAACATTTCCATAATTTAAAATAAAGCCTGGACTATAAAACAATATGATATTATTACAACTGAATAAATCGCCTCTTTAAATTCTGTTCTTTTTATTAAGTCGTTACATTTTCACATTTTAATTATACGAGTGTTTAAATGTATTATGTTTTTATAATAACTTTTATTTTTAACTTGCAAGCATGAGAGAGAAGTGAGATATATGTGTAGAACACCAATACAAGAGTAATATAGTTATTTTTCAAATTTTAAAATATACATACATACAGCTAATATAAATTAAAAGTAATAAAAACAAATTATTAAAAATATATATATTTATATTATATATTTACAAAAGTGCCAGTCGCTACAATACGTTACCTTGAGGTAAAATGACCAAAAGGCTGACAGCATTGCGTTGAATGGCAATGCTTAATCTCTGGCCTAGTTTTGGTCACCTGTTACCACAATGATTTTATTGGAGATAGCCTTGTATAATTTGTGGGCTAACCGCACACCGCCTCAATGTCTCAACCCCAAACGGCTCAAATATGTAAAAATTGCCAATATTGTTATATTTACGCCTTTAGAGGCTGCAGCCGTAGCCGTGATCGGAAAGTGAGACGGAGCCAGGATATCCACGTGTCTTGCCATCATCCCTTGTCAGACCGTTTGGATCTAAAACAGCAGGCAGATGGACAGTGGCAAGAGCTCGGTGGATTATATTGTTTAGGGCCGCGTGGCGCCCTAGTTGGCCATCGAGAAAGGTACCTAGAGACCTAGATTGACCGTAGGTAGGTAGAGCCTGTAGCCAAAGACCTGATTCCCACTCCGCGGCAGCTTGGAGGCAAGCTCGCTCTGTAGAATTAATAGATATATTAAATTAACCTGCTCTATACTACAAAGCGGACTGTCCCAGAGCTTCGGCGATGCTGGAAGAATGGGAATTTGAGAATTTGGACAACGACCTTGCCATTCGTATTTGGCTTCTGATACTTGACTAATAAAAGCTGGATTTTTTTAAGATCTTTTTAAAAATCTATCAATACCATGCACAGAGGACAAGAATGCCGGCAAGGCGACACTAGAAATTTTGCTAAAAAGTAAATCAATGCTTGAATAAATCCTCTGCGAGCCCATGCAGTAAATATTGATGAGTATTGCTCTTGTTGGATTGCTTGCAATTGTATAAAATAAAACAGCGATGTTAAAAAAAGCGATGAAACAGGTCTTTGTAAGCGAGACTAATTCATCCTAACATAGAAATCAATTCTCAACAAAGAAAAATATATGAATCTGGAACGCACATTTTCACTGATTCTAGGCTAGGTTGACAGATTTTTAATCTATTGATTAAAATAGAATTACACGTTTTTATATTACTATGGCCACAGTAGTATAAAAGCATGTAAACCTATTTTAATCAATTCATTAAAAATCTGTTAACCAATTCGCCCACCAAGAACAATAATGATTGTTCTTGCAAACCAAAACAAAAAAACAAAAGTAAGTATCAAATGATAAAAACGAAAAACCTTAAAATTAATGAACAATAAACTAAAATAATGTGATAACTTCTAGTCTATCAATAGAAGCACAAAAAGTTTCGATACTTATCGTTTAATAATAGAGTTATTAACATTTAACGACACAACTCGTGTGAAGCTATCCGAACCTGGATGTTTTACCACCACGTGAACAAGAAGTCATTTGTATGGAGGTAAGTCACTTTCCTGAACTAATATAATATCCCCAATTGGAAGTTCAGATGTCTGGTAAGTGATTTGCTAGAAGCTTATAATGTTGAACGTTTCGAAGATATTATCTAGAGGGGTAACCAGAGTACCGCTCACCAAGAAATGACCCAGCGGTTCAGACTTCGATATTGTCAGTATTTGAATAAAGTGTTAAAGGCCTTGAATTCATGTACGCTTCCATATGAGCTAGGACTGTAAATAGCTCTTTAAATGTTAGGGTGAGATCGCCTAACACTTTTCTTTGGTGAACAACAACCAATTTAACGCCGGATTCCCATAAATCTCCAGTAAAACACGTGACCTTCATTTTTTTTTCGTCCTCCATTTAAAATTTGCATAATATCCGATACACAATCTCCAACAAACGTTTGCCATCTGCATCCTATGCCCACATAACTAAGATAAAATCACTTTAGAAAATGAATATATTTGAGATTTGCCGATGTCAAGAACTTCAGAAACCTCATTTAGAACTTTATTCATAACTCCAACTTTGGTATCGATAGTTTGATAGGAGCCACTCTTGTTTTACAGGTAACTAATCTGACGTGTAAATTATCATGACGTAAATAGACAAGGGCACAGTATGCAGTACTAGATGCGTCCGCCAAGCCATGAAGTTCTAATAGTTTATCGTCACTTATTATGTTTATCCAATGAGGTAAAATAAATTTGGTAAGATATTGTAAATCCTCACCTGTCGACTCTGCTAATAAATTTCTTATATATCTTCAATTCAGCTTATACTTGCTAGCCATAATTTTTGAATGAATATTTGTGCTATTATAACGCTTGAAGCAATCCATCCCAAGGGATCATAAAGCCGTGAAATATCTGATAAAACTCTTATTTTTGTTACAGGTCCAGTTTGAGGAGGAAGATTCTGAAATACTGAACGTGTCTCTCAATATACGATGTTTTTACTGCTTCTTTAATTTGTTATCCTGAAGTTGCAGTAGAATTATTGATAATTTTTAACTTTTACTTAGTTTATAAATACCAACTAAACCAAAATCAAATGAATATATAGGAGGTTAATATTACTTATACAAATGATTTGAAGAAAAAAACAATAAAAAGTTTCATGAAGTTTTTAATTCAATGTTTTACATAAATAACACTTTGTTTACACATATATTTAAATCGGATTTATAAAGAGTATACAATTCTTCGATTACATCATATGTATCTTTTAAAGTATTTATTATCATCGCATTCATCAAGTGACAACTGAAGTGTTGTGGTGAGTTTCATTAAAATTTGCCCAAAATTGCTCTAAGGTTTCCAACCGTGTTTCGACATACGCAGGTATTATTATTTCCTTGGAAGATTTTTTGAAATTCTTATACGGTTTTGAAATACGGTTGTTAATATCATCTTGGACAGCAATTAATTCTTTATAAATTTTATATTAAGCAGTAATAAAATCCACTAAGTATGTAAGTGAAAATATTAACTAAATATTTTATTTAACTAATAGTAATATTTGTGAATTTATGGATATCATGGATATCATATTAATCAAGTATGGATTTTCGGCTCAACCACTTATTATAGGAAATTATTCAAAAATATTTCAATATACATGTAAACAATGTGTTAAATTTTTAAAGTTGTAGTTGTTTTAAAATGAGAAATAGTCCAAAAGTTTATGTAAACAAACCGCTACCAGGGCTTGAAAGTAAATTTGTAGGAGATATGGTTTAAATTTCACTATCACTAAATATGATATTACGGTTCAAAATTACTCATATTCACTCCAATGACCTTACTTGTTTTTTTTAATAAAAAACCAAGTAAGGTGATAATTCACCACACTGTTGATATTGATATACCACTGATATAACGTCGCTGCAACCTGCCCCTCGAAATCCAGACGTCACCGTCTGCTGTTACCACCGTCGACCATCCGCCGTAGGTATTGCAGCTAAGTTGGTTGCCACATGCAATCCGAATCCAGTATCTAGTTTCAGTATCTAGCTTTTCAAAATAATTATCCGGCAACGAAGACCAACTTTTGTTTGTACAAAACTTGAATAAATCCTCAGCGAGCCCATGCAGTAAATATTGGTGTGTATTAAATTACTCTTGATGGATTGCTTGTGATTGTGTAAAATACAACAGCGACGTTGGTATTTGTAAGCGAGACTAATTATTATTTTAAATATAAAAATAACATTACATAGCTTTGAATTCATGTCAACAAAGAAAAATATTTTAATCTAGAACGCACATTTTCAATCATTCCTTTTTTAGATTCTTGGCGGCCAGCGTAGTATAAAAACATGTAAACCTATTTTAATCAATACATTAAAAAGCTGTTACCCGTATGTTATTGCATGTTTGTAAGCTTAATTAAAATAACATGGCTTTTTCATTGAAATATGTCATGAATTTAATTCATATGTAACGAAAACGCTTTCGTTAGAGATGAATTAAATAAATATTATATAATTGGAATTGGAATGTACTGATATAACTCCACAAACGACAGATATGAAATTGATTACATTTCTACTTTTATTATAATTATTTTCAGTAACATTGATACATAGAGAAAATGTTAAATAATATATATTTTTTAATTCACATGTAGATAAAAAAATGGTTAAATTTTTAACGAAAGTTTTGAATAGAAATACTATGGAAAATAACGAGTAAGCAAATTTTCTTTTGGTTTTATTTTCACGAGACTGAAACCAGTTTCGGTACCTATGTAGGATTTCGAATATGTTGCAACTAACACAAAAGTTTCTAATCGAAACGCGTTGTGGTACAGTGCAATAACGGAAGTTGCGAACTATATTTAGCTGCCACAACAGCGGTTCGCACTTGTAAATGATCGTATTCTCATTTGAGTGTGTCACAGAGGTCGGAAGCACATTCATCAACTAATTTTCAGGAAAAGGTATTCTCTGTTCTACTCTCCGCACAATGTGGAAACTTTTATAACATTTAACTATCCTATTTTGTTATTAGTTCAACCAATAAAATAACAATGAAATGAAATGTTGCGTTGTCAGGAGAGTTAAGAGTAACAGATAGTTTCACAGGTATTTGATTAGTATCAAATATTTACTTACATTTGTTCACAACAATCACAATTATTCTATACTAGCTTATGGATGTGGTTTCGCCCTCGTGAGTTATTTTATGTTTTTTTTTTAAATATATTTTCCGGGATATAAGGTACTCTTAGTCCTTATATATACTTCAAACTAAGCAATACAATCTTAATAATCTTTTTTTATATTTGTTAAACTAAATTGTCATAATTTGTTGTTTTTTTTTGTACAACTGCTGCAATTTAACAATTTAAGTTCTAGATGGTGGTCGCGGCCTGCGATGGATGGGCCGACTTCCGCACAAGACGATTCATGATATAGACGGGGGAGGCGGCAAGGTACTTAAGATTTTTTACAAAATTATCATTCTTGCTACATGCTTTTATTGTGGTCAGAGTGATCTTGTTGCATTCAACGCGTGACAAAAAATATGACCGTGCAGTAAAACGTAGAGCTGTCCCTCTTAACCATCTGGTCACCCATAATAATAATGCATTGCAATTAAAACTACAAATATGTAGGTATGGTATAAAGCAACATTCATTGATGGATACATTGCAAGTCGAAAGAGCTTGTAAAAAGGAATTAATGACCGGGCGATGAACCGTATGAGTTATGTTATTTCGTTTGGATGACCTGTTTTAGGTCGCTCAACACTCGTCTTATTTTCTTATCGTATATGTTGTTGCTAACATTGGTGTCAGATTTTATTCAAGTCGCTTAAAGGCTGTAAGTCGGTAAAATTACATAACCCGACGGATTACTGGACTGAGCATTTATCTCTCTCCCCTTTTCAATTAGTAGAGGAGCTATAGAGAGGACACGCTATAGAAATTTAGCAGCGCCAAAACTGTTACAGCCTTTACCTTGGACTCGTTCGCATATCTGCAGTGTGAGAACGTACTTATGCGAAGCTTTTAGAACTATATTGTCACATATGTTGGCGGCGAGCGACGTCATCGCAATACGACCTTTGAATTTTATAGACATGTGGAGCCACTGTGAACCTAATGTTAACGAGCCCCAATGACACGCATGACGTACCTACACTGTGAGAGTATTTTCCTGCATCGTTATGATTTATATATGGTTCTGCTGAGATTACATCAGTAAAGAGGTGATTTCATTTTTGAAACATATGGTCATATTAAATTGAAAGCTTGTTTGTTCGTTCATAATAAGTAAAAATAAGTTTATTTCAGTCATATAAGTTTATTGTGATCTAAAATATGTCGTCTTAGACTTACGCATCCAGTTGAAATCAAAATTCCCAAAATAACTCTCTAATCTAGATGTATGCCGAAGTCGAAGTTGAATGTTTACGGTGTGACATTTGACTTGATACACCTAAAAAGTACCCGTTGGTAAAGTCTTCTAGGTGATTTGTTATTATGAAAAAAACTTTTCTATATCATCCTCTATATATATTTAATTTTGTTAAAATAATATATTTTTAATGTAGTGCCCACACAAATCTTTTGTGAACTGAAACGGAATAGAGGGATTACGCCGACCTTGTGTGTGGGGCCGCGTAATTGAAAGACGGCCCAATGCAAACACACCCGGGCTCTGCCGATTGCGACCACCCAACTACCCACATAAAATGACAGTATTATTAGTTAGTAGGACGTCGGAGCGGCGAGCCCTGGGCGCTTCCTTGCCTCTTTGCCGACAGAAGATGTTTGTAAAATCCGACTACTAATACAATACTAAAAATTAAAGTAAATGTCATTTTATTTACATGTAATAGGTATGAGTCGGTGTAAGAGACTATATTAGAAACTAGCTGATGCCTACGACTTCATTCGCGTGGCCGAACAATTATTGGTAAGGAGTCAAAACTATTAGAGAAATTTAATTATACAGATAAATACAGAAGATGCTAATCAGACTTAAAAAGTATACTTTCTATAGAGATCTACATCAGGTGTTCCAGATCTTCGATTTTTATATCTCAACAGAAAATGCTTATCAGACTGATGCAGACAGCAGATGCAGGTATATATATTAGCGGTTGTATCGTGCTAATATTAACAAAACCAAGCAACGAAAAAGCTGTCCAATATAGCTTCATATTTATGATACTAAATAAAAGCGGTGCATTTGCAAATGGAAATAATGAAATTGTTTGTTTTTTCGACTATGGCTTGTTTACACTACATAGCTTCACCGGACAAAAAAAATACCTGGCTGTAACTCCAAGTTGCGCTCATATTGTTTTTTTTTAGAATTTTTTTTTCGATCTACGTATCGTATAACTTAAATTGAAATTCCCATGGTTGATGTATATTTATTTGATTTGTATTAATTATGTTTTAAAACAATTTCCACAAGTATCATGTGATGACTTGTTTATTTAAAACTGTGTCATAATAATAGTGATGCTATGACCACGGCTTATTTTCCAATTGTAAAATTAATAATAATTCGTAATTTATTCCTAGAATTACTCACATATCATTTAAGAAGGTATACAATAGAAGAAGTGAGCTATCGTTAACTTTAGTTTTCAATGTTATTCATCAATCAACAATTGGTTGTTCAATTTTATTTAAATCAACGTTGCAGCATATTGAAATATCCAGTCTATTTCCGTCAACCATTAGCTAGGGTATCCAATTTCGCTGTTTGTATACATTTCGTGGAATACGTAATTGCCTAGGATTACGTATAATGCATTAGCTTATGCACTGTGACCTTGGGCTGACTGACTTTGACCAGTAGGTCGTGTACACGTGTAGCTGTATTGACGATAATGATCTTTCAATCACATCTACTTCGATAATCTTGAAATAGCTTTATACTCATTCAGAAACAAAATCCGTAGTATTAAACAACGTAATACATATTTCGTAAAGTCAGAAGAAGTCTAGTGGTCATGGGTATGCCTGTATATATTAGACTCAAACAATAATGTAGGTTACGATTATTCAACATTCCTTACGAATAGGACCAGTAAATACTAACAATAACAATAACTTGAAACTAACAATGCATGCGTAGTAATCTTATTAAAGATTTAGATTATAATAATTACCAGCGAGACAAGAATGTTCCAGCAGGGGATTCAACGTTTTTAAGGCTCTGTATGTATTTACATCAAAACATTACAGGATTTGATGTAAACATATATTAATAGGAACCATAAAAGCTTTGCATTATTTTATTATAACTCATTGATAATAAATATTCATAGACAGTAAGTTTGCATAACGGAACTAGAGGCGAGACCTTTTTAAACTTATATAATTTGAATTAAGCTGCTAATAAGCTGCTATATTAAAATCAGAAAATATTCCAAGCGAGAAGGAGCGTGTATTCTGTGAACGTGTATTCTGTGAAAGAACTTAAGTTTGGGAAAACTAAGTGTTAAATAATTGCGGGCCTAGGACGCATGCGAGTGTTGTGTGATAAAGTTAATTGATTATAAAATTAAGTATGTAGGGTGCCAGATTATAAAAATTTGAGTGACTTTTTTTAAAACTAATGCATTTAAGGTTACGAGAAACATTTTTCTAACCAATTGAATGTTACTTTTAAAGATAAAGACATTTCGCTGCGATGAATATATAAATATGGCCACATATGATTTTTTGAAAATATTTTATTATTTGCATTCGGAGCGAAACCGAAAAATGGTGCAGAATTTTGCATTACCGAGATATCGGAATTTAATATAGGAAACTCCACGCTCGGTTAAACCGTTGAATAATAGTTTCATTTCACTTCTTATCAACTTTTTTCTTCTTTAAGCTTTCTTTCATTTAACATTAATTATTGCAACTTTATTAGTTACTTGATTTATAAATGAAATCTTTATTTCTAAATCTTTTGAGATGGTTTTAACTACCATACCCATAGAATAAAAATGAAAGAGTATTTGTTAACTCCCGTTAAACCCCTTTAGGTTAAAAGTACTATAAAATTCAACCCAGAATATAATAATAATACTTAGTACTCACTATAAGAAACAACATACTGCTCATTCAACGATTAGGCATGTTGTGGCTAATTCTTTTACTAAACTTAGTAACTAAGTAGTTTACATTACAGTACTTATACTTACTTACTAATGTACTTGTTATGATGTATTTGAGCGTTTCTTGGACTTTATAATTCATAATTCATTTATTCGCGTCAGATTACGTAATAGAAATAATGCTTCAATATTATAGTAATAAACTCATAGAAATAATATTAATAATAATAATACTTTCGTAATTTAATTGTGAAAACTTGTAAATGGCTTTATAGTCATTAACTAAGTGTTTTTTTTTTTAATTTGTTACGAACAGCTGTAAGTTTTCCGAATAGATAAAATAAATAAATAATACATATTGTCATTGAATTGCGCCTTTTCCCATTATTGTGTATTTCATGAAACTAGTAAAAAATATTATGTTAGAACAAAATCATAGTCAAACATTAATTTCTACTCTATTTCTACCATTGAAATATACATCGGCTATTAGATTCATACACAATATTGATCGGCTTGCTTCCAAATGGCGCAAAATCATGATTCGAATTTGGGCTCATGCGTCAGACGTTGCGAAATCAATTTAGCTTCAAGTCAAAGAGATTTGCATAGATTTGATCTTCAATTAACTGTATAAACAAGGAAATCTAGACCTTAATGAAACAGGTTTATATACTACTTACCTAAATAAAGTGCGTTACAATGTTTGGAGAAGTTATTCTATTAATTTACTAAAATAGAATTTTGTCATGATTATAAACTTAAAATTTTAAAAAGAGATATTAAAATTAAATAATAGAAATATTAATTTCACAGAAACCGGTTTTTTAAAGTCAAATCTCTCTTCTTCATAGTCGTATTCCTCATGGCTGAGGGTCGTGGTCATTACATGGACGGAAACACACGTAACAACTTTCTTGGCATCATTAATGGAGTGGTTTGCCATTGCCTTCTCCATTTCAGACACAAGTTAATAATCAACAAGTGTGCAGGTTTCCTCACGATGTTTTTCCTTCACCGGAAGCAAATGGTGGTCGATAAAAACTACTATACATGAGTCACATTGGTATACAAACTCATGTGGCACGAGTAGGATTCGAACCTGGGACCTTTCGATCCACAGGCGGGGGTCTTAACCATTACACCACCACCGCTTCAAGTCAAATCTAATAAATAATAAATTTTCGAAAGAATGTGGTTTTTTTTTATTAACGCGGTATTTTTTTAAACTATTTCATAATTTTATTTAATTACAGACACAAAGTCAAATGGTATAGGAATGCGTGACCCCATGCACCCTCCGACGTGACCAGACCAAGAATAGCGTAATATATTTTTTATTTTCATAATATTGTCTGCTTTTGTCTCGACCAGAATACGAAACTAGTTTGTAGTAATATCATTGACTGTTATATTGAATACTTCCATTGATATTTGTAATAATTTATTAAATGCACAATTTATTATTTCATAATTTATTCAAAAGTTTAAATCTATCTCTTAAATCTATCTCTACAGTTCAAACCATATAGAGAAGCAAATATATTTCAATTATGATCTCATTGGAGTAGTGGTAACCACTATTCTATTCCCAGTGCGGGCAAAATAATTTCTGTTGTGCCCTTGTGCTCGTTTCTGTGTTGTGTCGATTTGACCCGCGATACCAGTTCAGTCTTAGTGCAGACCCATGAGTCTCGTCCATAATATCCGTAATAATATTATAAAGATAAAAGATTTGTAATTTTGTTCGTAACGAATGAACTCAAAAGCGGATGGACCGATTTTGATGAAAAATGGTAAAGAAATATCTTTTTTATTATAACATTATAATGAAAAAGCCGGATTTTATTACTCCTATTAGTTTTATCTACAACAATAGTCACCCCCGAGCAAAGCCAGGACGGATCGCTAATAACATAATAAAGCTGTCGCAACCAGGTAACCTAGTTATTACCCAAGACCCAGAGACTACTATTTGCCAAACTTTACGTCCGATGAATCGTCGAGCACGGCGTAAGTGTGAACTTTGCTCACTTTTTTTTAAGATTTGGTCAACATGACATGGACCAATAAAATAGAAAAATAATGACCCGGAAGAAAAACTTATTGTTTATGTTAATATTACACCAGTTTTATCAGGAAGGGAAAGTGTAACAAATATCTGCATCTAAAATTACCTTATGTTATATATATTATGATGCTATATATATTATGATTTTACATATTAAATTACGTAGGAAACATTGTATCACGCGGACACGCGCCTTTTTTGAATAAATGAAAAGTAAAAAATACTCTACCTATAAAAGGAAAGCGTATCCATTAATCTGCTTAAGTGCGGTGAGACCTCGGCGCAGCGAATGGCGGAATAATATACCAAAATCAATAACCATTTCACTTTTATTCAACCTTCGTTAACATCACATGCTTCAGCATGAAAATACTGCAAATTAATTTATTAGTGAATTCACGGTATTGTTTTCTCTGCTGCAGATAATGACATTCATAGCGAGCTGCGATTTTTTGCAATGTATCTCTGCCTCATCTGAGCGTATCTATTCTTCAACAACCATAGAACATCAGAGCTCAGTGTAATAAAACAACATAACAACTAGTTCAATATCACTCCATAGGAATTAACCTGCTCCTAACACCGTCCCCTCCCGCGTCGCACCCCCTTGAGACTCAACAAGTGAACGAAATGGACTTGTGTTTAGCAACTAGGAAACACAGTGCCTTATCTAGCGTTCCGAGATTGTTGAGATACCTACTGTTACCTAGGTATATTAGCTTCGAAACTTTTTAAAATTCTGTTCTTACTTGAGATGCGTTATTAAAGCTTAAAGAAAAAGGAAATATTTTATTCAATCACATATAACTAATAAGAAGAACAAGAGAAATAGAGTTTAATAGTTTTAAAAAATTAAGATTATATTATTATATTTTCTTCATAAAAGCAGTAAATTTAATTATTTAATGGATTTAACTTCTTAATTTACCCCCGAAAATCACCCTTAAAATTTATTTACTTAACACGTTTGCGTTTATTCATAGAACTACACTTGTTTTACCAAATTTCTCCTGATTTGATTCAGTAGATTTGGTGCAAATTGACTGTGATCGATGGACAGACAAATACACGATTGATCCTATGTAATACACCAGATTTGAAATATCCAGTCCAAAATAGCAATGTCGCCGTAAGAGATCCATTTTACAGAATTGGCCCCATATCATGCCTGGGGGGAGTTTTCATCATATACGTATCAAATAGGATCACGGGATCAAATTTTATTAAACCCTAAGTCCGGAAATTGAAATTCTTAAAAGGTTCTCATTGCGTATTTGGCGTACGTCTGACAGAAAATTAATTATTTTGAATATTTATAGTCAATTGATCATACCGTTTGTGTGTGCGACTACATTTTCTTATTTTGATTTAGCTAAATGTATAAGTAATTTATGTAGGTACCTACTGTGCTTTTACCTGGTTTTCCGTTTCTCTTTTAGTAAGACTCAGGAAATATGTGAAGGATAAGGTCAAAATCAATATAAGAAATAACAAAAAACACTCTTAAAAACCTAAGACTTATGTTGAATAAATTGCGTTGTAAGAAACAAAATGCATTAAACAAGAGGAAATCCATTGAACGAGAAAAAAATCACAGTGATAAAAAAAATTATCAAGTCTTCCATAATCGGATTTTGCGCTTCCAATAGATTTTGCAAATAAACAAAGAATTCCGGATTCAATACTTGCGCAAGGTCACTCCGCTTTTTGTGTGAACAGTAAACTTTATGCAGGGGAATAATTTACATCATTTATTGAACTTGTTTGAAGTTCAATTCTCAATCAATTTAACGGATGATATCAAAATGCTTAGGTTTCCAAACCAAATTTCCCAGGGAAAACTCAGAAAAAAAGATTGACTGATACCTGGGTCCGTAATCAACAAAAATTAACGCATGGCCACCATGTGACTATAATAAATACTAATCAGAAAGAATGTGCCGAAGTACCTACATAATTCTGTGTTTTGCTTATATTAATTAATTAATTGATTGATGAATACAATTTCGCCTCTTCACAATATTGCAGTCGATATGCACCCAAGGACGTTTAGCTTCCAAAACCTCCTGATCCGTAAAGAAATATAGCCACAGATATTCTACCTGTCGAAATTACGATATTTATTTCTATAAATATCGTAATTTTTTGATCTTTTAATAGAAATTTTGCAATTTCGGAATACGAGTAATGTTTTACCGGTCAAAAAAGTTTCTACTTTCTGAATCAATGTGAGGGATATAATTGGATATAATTTATAAATATAGACGGTAAGGTGTGAATGCCAAAATCGCCACCCTCTATCTGTCAATCGTTGTTATCGTTACTCAGTGACTCGAATCACTGAATCAGAGCCGGCCTGGCCCGAATCGCACCGACGACACTCGCCGCGGATAACTGACTATCAAAAGTATAATATATTTATTGGCTCTGTAATTCATTTCGTTGATTTCTTTCTTGCAATGTTTTTTATTTATTTATAAGAATACATTTATATCTGTTTGTATAAAGGCTTACCAGAAAATCACCGAACTAGAAAACAGACAATAAACATGACGTTTGTACTACAACTTTTGACATAAGTCAATACCACAAAGGACGGAAGGTCATTTCGTGCTCTGTGTATGTTACGATACAGTAGATTGTTCGACAAGGCTTGAAATTTTCATACCACAGATTTATATATTTTCATACGATTTATTTAATGAGAGTCAGTTATTCGAGTTGGAACTCTACTTTAAGTCAAATACTCTAATCAACTACTCTATTCGAATTCGAAAGAAAGTTAAAATAATTAGTAACTTTTCTGAAATTGTTGTTAAAAAATATAGCTTTTAATACAGGTTTTTCATCCAAAAACATGTAAACATATTTCTGTTTTCTAATCATTTTTTTTATTACGCAAAAACTACCTGTGCCCCAGGTCTTCGCTTTGGTGGGACTTTCGTGATAAATAGTACCCTATATGTTATTCCTGGTTATATTCTACCCGTGTGCCAAATTTAATAACACACATAAAAACTTTCGCATGATAATATTAATTGGATCGGTCGAGGTCAAATTTGTAATGGAATACTGAAAAATAAATTTATACCTTGCAGCCTTGCAGCACTACCTACACAAATCATACCGCTCATTTCCGCCCCTACTTAGAGGTCCAAGGTAACTTGATAAACACAAGATAGACCCATAAAAGCTGCTTTATTAGATTTCCCAGAACAACTTATAAGTACCGATACTCACTAAAAGCACTCAGTTAATAAGTAGTCCTTGAAACAAGCTATTTAAATTGAAATTATAAATTTCAATACACCTAGTCATAATGTATGCCACTTATTATGAAATACAATTTATATACGTACTGTATACTTCATTGAAGCACAACCGTACGCTTCTGTATTCAACAAGTAGGTCAAGGCAAAAGCAAATATCAAATATGTAGGTCCCAAATTCGTGTAGGGAAAATTGTTTCCTGTGTGGAGGTTTTTTACTAATTCGTATATATATAGTAAGTATATATATATATACATATATATATATATATATACATATATATATATATATATATATATATAAATTATATTTGCATTTTGACAGCGTTTGTGTTTGACTTAAAGGGCCTGCGGGCGGAGTTTGGATACAAAGTAGACTTTCCATACAAACGTAAAACCAAAATAATCTTCAAAGCGTGAATAATTTCATCATACATATCCAAATATAAACCAAAATAAAAATACATATTCTGTTAATTGGAAAGACAGTTTCAACATAATTTTCTTAAAGCTAGTAATCAATATATGGATAATAAATAAACAGCCAAATGTATGTCTTCCTATAGATTTCTAGCGCAGAGAATCAGCAATTTCGCCGCTATTAAAAAAAAAAACAAAAAGCACTCATCCCACATTAGTTATGACTCTCACGCAAATATACTCGTATTACTATAGATACAGATGTGCCCATCACACAGGCTGCCTATTTACATCTTTGATAGGAGGGCGAGCAGCAAATTGGTTTTGTACGAAGTTATTAACTGAAGGAGTCAATATGCCTGCGAGGCGTAGGTACACTTGCGACTAATCTTGATACAGATATGATAGGCCTGATCTTAACACAGATACGATCAAAAGTCTTTAATGTCAGAATTCCATGCATATCCATACTAATATTACAAATGCGAAAGTCTGTCTGTCTTTCTGTTCCGGCTTTCACAGGTATCGATATGTATGAAATGTTGTATGTATTTATGTAGTTAAAGACTCCCGATCAAATACCGGCTACTTTCTTTCAGAAATGAACTCCAAAATTACTATAATGTGAAATTTTATATGAAAATCATGTCTTCATTGGGAAAAACATGCAGTCAAAACTAGTATTTAATTGCAATATTATAACATGTTTGAAGTTTGATATGTTATTTTATATTAATTAGTCTTATGAAAAAGTATTTACTTCGCTATTGTAATATGAAAAAATCCCGCACGTCAGCAAAAAGAACGTGAGCAACTGTTATAATCCGTTTCGGAGCACTTATAAAACAAATACCACGATTGAAAATAGTTCGTTATTTTAACTGGATGTTCCAGATTTTCAGTTGATAGAATAAATACTCGTAAACGCACTTCAATCTTTGTTATGTGGTTTTTCATTCGATACACTTCAAAAAGCGAAGGGAAATTATGGTTCCTAATGAATTTTTCATTCACGGAAACATCGAAAATTTACTCCAGATAATGCAAACTGGTTTAGTGTGCTTCAAATGGGGCATCGCAGTCTGTTGACAGATTGTTGATAGAGTTTGTGCGTGGTCGTACTGACTTTAGTTCTACAAAGCGATATCTGCGGTTTTAAGTTCCTTTGACGCGTTTGTTTAGATATATAAAAGTTGATATACAATATTTACAAGTCTTTTTATTCAAATGTGCACTTTAAATATGATTATATTATCGCTTTTATATGTAATATTTATGTAATTACTGATACACATATAACATTTATGTATACAATTTACAAATTTTATACTTTGTCTATTAGACATTGAAATATACTCATAACATTCAAAAACAAATTACAGAATCAACATTGTTTGCTATTATTTTTTTAAGAACATATGTTTTATGTATGGGCCACTCTGTACTGACCAGGGGACTGTTGAACTATTCGTTAAATATAAGCATTGCCATACAACGAGGCATTGCTGCCAGCCATTTGGGTATGCTTGTGGAACATTTTTAATTTCTAATTTTAGTTTAATACAATTTTTTAAAGTTTAGTTTTTTAAAGTTTAAAATTTAGTTAAAGTTAAGATTTTATTTAACTTTTATTTGGATAAACAAACATATTTGATATTAATGGCAACACAAAATGTAGTTTGGTAATTATCGTATTAGTAACTAATGCAATATGAACTATCGACCACATCTCAATACACGGCCCCCGACATAATGATAAATATAAAATGATTCAAACTCAAAATAGCTTCGTATTTGTTTACATAATAGATTGTACAAAAACAGGGTACTGTCTCTACAGTACCCTGTTTTTGTACAATCTATTATGTAAACAAATACAGTACAGCCAACAAAATTGTCTTAGTTTAGACAAGTAAATTAAATTATTATTCTTTTATTTTTGCAGATTATATATATATACGTATATGTAGTAGCACAATGAGTTTTCTTGCTAGATAGCGCTAGTGAAATCTCAGATTTAGAATATTCTAGAACACTGTAACTTCAACATTTTCGTTTGAATTGCGAGTTTGAATTCGAGAACCGGCCGGATGTGTAACAAAATAAAACCAATAGCAACGCCGAGTTAGGTCCTATGCTGTTGACATAAACGGTTTCAGGTGTTCGGAAAAACACTTCTAATCCCTCTGTTAAATTGTACAACATGAAAATTTTATATATATTAGTTACATTTTTGTATACCTATATACCAAGCCAATATACATAAGCCAATTTTGCTGCTGTTGCAGCGGTGTTGAGAAGTCGCCTATTTGTCTCATACATAAATGATTTTGATTCGGATGTTCTCTCTTAATTAAATATTAATTATTAATTTGTGCTACATTGACTTTAAATTTCGAACAACTGCTAGTATTAACTTAAGCGATATTTTGATCGGGTGGTCAATTGATGTGTTTTTCCATGACGGTTATTGGTGAAATAACCTGAATAGCCGACCTGAATCTTAAAAGATTCAGTTCTGTTAGGTATATAATAAAAATAATTGAAATAACATAGTATAGTTTAGTCAAAGGTATTGCAGCGGCGAACCATTCATGCGGCTTTCGATTCCTGCCATTCATTTCCTGGACTGAGCTGGCACAGCTATAGTACTGAAAGAATTTATATTAACTGTGTCTATATCTAGATTCTGTCGAGCTCAGCCACCTGCATTTACTAATTGGTCTTAAAACGGGCAGGCTGTCGCCCGATCATTGGCTCTTTTGAAATCGTCTCTATATTTATATATTGATTCTATCATGATAACTTCCGTATACGTGGACTAAAATTCGTGTAAAATTAAGAACAAATATTGTTTATGACGTCAGAACTTGGGATGTTCAAGTTTACTTTAAAACAGACAATTTTAAGTTTTTCAGTTTGACTTGGTGTTAAATTATGTAATTTATTTCACGTAAATATGAAATGTGCGCATAAAAATGAGTCTAAAAATAAAGTTAACATGTAATTCAGAGCAGCGCAACATTTTTCAATTACGTGCCTATGTAATTTCTGTAATTATCACAGTAATTATTCTCAATGTTTCCCCATTATTTCATAATAATTTTAA
Organism: Plodia interpunctella; assembly: GCF_027563975.2. Lineage (NCBI taxonomy): Eukaryota > Metazoa > Arthropoda > Insecta > Lepidoptera > Pyralidae > Plodia > Plodia interpunctella. The sequence goes on along the minus strand of NC_071324.2, from coordinate 7,655,170 downwards.
CAACCCCTTGAAAAATTTAATGTTTCCTCGTGAGTGGTATTAGTTTAATTATATCTAATTATCAACTTATTTCATACAAAGATCTCTAGAGCTAACTATATAACGAAAAATATGAATTAGAATGAATAAAAGTATCGAAATCAGAAAATCAATACTGAAAAGAAAAAACTGATTTCGAAATAAAAACATATATAGTAATAGTAAAATAGTTTGAACATAAACAACGAACAACAAGTATATTTATTTGTACAATATAAAAATTACTTGTTAGTTTATCCAATAAATAATTGAATGTGTATTAAACAGTCCTAAAACACATTTTTACTGATTTTACCTCTTGTTAGGTTAAACATTTTGATGTTTATCTATAACGACAATGATTCATAGGTACGTGTTGCGAAATGACTCTTAGACCGCGGGCTCCAACAACGTTATCCACTCCACTAAATCGGTGGCGTCCTAGCTAAGCAACAAAAGTGCGATGGGCGGTTCAATATAAAAAACGCATTTGTCTTTATTCGTGTGGCTTTTTACTGCGTAGTCGCGAGTTGTCGTAATCTACTGTAATTGAGCTATGTGTGTAATGAGGAGACGTATTAAAAGAAAATACTTGTGGGACTACTATTAACAAAAGCCAAAACATGTTTTTTATAATTTTTATCTGTTTGTTCGCGCATCACGCAAAACATATTATATGGATTGAGGTTTTCATAGTTTTAGCGGAGAGTCTAATTCAAAATCACTGGTAAAAGTTTCACGAGATACCTCCCTTAGAACCCCAGATATTGACAATAATAAGTTGTGAGTGAACGTACGAAACAAACACGAGTGAAGCCGCGGGAAAAACCTTGAATAATCATATATTCATTCATATTATTCTAATATATTTTGAAAAATATGGAGGCGAACGCGAATTTGTTCGTTTATATTATTTACGCTTAGTCTATTTAGGCTTATAGCGATACTGTCTTGATATTATTTACTTAAAGTTTAATGTAATTGAAAAATAAAAGAATGAAAAATTCACTGAGTTATAGTTTTATAGTTACTTAACCTTAATGTCGTTACCTTCTATGTCGGAGAAAGTATTATTCTCGCGAACCAGGTCTAAGCCGGTAAGCTAGCCTTTCATAAAAGAATAACTTGGCATTGCGTCGTACAACTGTCAGCCGCTCAGCGAGGATACCGGAAAGCCATCTCTCTATCGGTTGAAAAGACTAGTGTATGTTCAATTATCTCACTTAGTTTAACTACGCCGCTGACGTAAATCAAACTGACGAATTTATCAACACTACATTTTACAACCGGATGGCAGTATGGCCCATAGTGGAAAAGAGAGAGCCGACTTGGGCTCTCTATTTGTCTCGAATTCGACCATGAATGATGGAGCTGCCACACCTTACATTCCGCGTTGTGAATCCTCCATGCCGGAGATATCAATCACTCAATGTGTGGTCCGGCAGGAGTTGTTGGTTCTGGATTTTCATAAGTCGAGTGGGCCGGACGGCATTCCTGCAGTTACGCTTAAGAAGTGTACCCCTGAGTCGTGTACCCCGGTATTGACGCGCCTCTTCGCGCTTTCGTACAAAACTGGTCAAGTCCCAGCTTCATAAAAGAAGGCACTTGTACACCCGGTGCCCAAAAAGGGCGACAGCTCAGACCCATCGATTCGATGGGTGATGGTAATGTGTAGGGAGATCTAATGAATGGTATTGATACATGAGAAGACTGTTGGAGGTGTTGGAGCGTGCTGCACACACACACAGCTGCTAAGAAACCTGCAGGTTAACGATCTCCTAAGTGACGGTCAGTATGCTTTCGCCATGGTCGCCGGCGGGAGATGTCCTCCTATTTTTCACTCATCAGTAGGCTTCTGCCATCGAGAATCAAGGTGACGTATTAGGATTTAGCCTAATCATGATAAAGGTCTGGCACCAGGGTCTTCTTTCGATGCTGCCAAGTTCCGGATTGCCCAAGGGATTGTGCAAATGGGTCGCCAGCTTCTTATCTGGGAGGAGCATCAGAGCAGTTGTCGATGGAAGCTGTTCTGTTAGCATGGTTATACGAGTAAGTGCTGGTGTCCCGCAAGTTTCCGTGTTATCTCCGACACTGTTTCTTCTGCATATCAATGATATGCTACCAATTGAAGGTATCCATTGCTATGCAGACGATAGCACTGGGAGCACATTCTACTCGGGCCGTGCAATTATCCCTTATTCCGTTGTTGTGGAAAGCCGCGAACAACTTGTGTCCCAAGGTGAGAACATTCTAGCCAGAATAGCTGAATGGGGTCACCAAAATCTGGTGAAGTTCAACCCCTCTAAGACACAAGTTTGCGCGTTTACGACCAAAATAATTCCATTTGTTGTGGCTCCAAAGTTCCAGGGCACGGCCCCTTCCATCTCTAATAAAATTGGAATCATAGGCATCGACATTTCTAGCGACGTCCAGTATGGTAGTCACTTAGAAGGCAAAACGAAATTGGTATCGAAAAAACTTGGTGTGTTCAATAGGGCAAAGCGGTATTTCAAACCGCAACAACGACTGTTGCTTTATAAGGCGCAGGTTTCGCATTTGGAGTACTGAAATCATCTGTGGGCGGGAGCACCCGATTGCCAGCTTAAGCCGTTTGACTCCATATAGAGACTGTTCGAGTTGTCGACGACCCTAAAATTTCAGACGGTATCGAGCCTCTACAATTGAGGAGAGACTTTGCTTCACAGTGTATATTCTACCGTCTGTATAATGGGCTGTGTTCCGAGGAACTGTTTGACATGATGCAAACTGCCTCTTTCCACAACCGCACCTCTCGCCATCGTCAGGGAGTTCAAAGTGTCGCATACTGTATGCTTCAAAAGGAATTTTCTCCCTCGTACTCAGTTCATAGGCTGCGGTGATCGCTTTCCATCAGGTAGTAGTATACTTAGTAGTAAAAAAACATTTATACTTCACAAAATTGTAGGTACTTTATGCTACAAATTTTTTTTGCTTATCTTTTTTATTTTTTATCTTGTTTTAAAATAAAATAAAAACTAGCTTTACCACTGGCTTCGTCGACTTTCACCGCCATTATAGTTGTTTGGGGGTAGATTTTCGAAAAAAAAAGGTTTATATTTTGAACGGTAGTCAATTACAGGCATACCAAATTTCATCAAATCGATCCATCGGTTTAGCTGCGAAAGCGAAATTTCTAATTATAAATGCGAAAGACAGGAAGACTTTCGCATTTATAATATTAGAAATTAAATAAAATTATTTACCACCCCTCACCTGCCATTCAAAATTACCGGCATTCAACCTTGAATAAGCTCACTCCACTAATCCCATTGATGTCGCACCGAGACAATTGCTGTGCATAGCCTTGGCTTGCGATATGCCACAATAGAATTCTCATGGACGGTTTATGTCAGGAAGGCGGCCGGTTGTACAACCACAGTCGAAACACTGACTCCGAGCTTGCTGGCATTGCAGTCTCCAATGCAACCGAGAACACGTGATGTTGATACAGAAAATGAAAATATCTAGTAATAGTAAAATAGTTTGAACATCAATTATTTATAGCAAAATAATTAGCCTATAATAATAGCATTAAAAAAATAAAAAACAACAAGTATATTTATACAATATAAAAAACTTGTTTGTTTATCCAATCAATATTTGAATGTGTATTGAACAGTCCGAAAATACATAAAGGGCACATAATTCGTTAGAGTGGGCTGCCATGCATGAAATGGACAAGCTTGCGTAGCGTGAGGGCCCGACGACCCTAGTGCGGCCCGCGGCCTCTACACGAGGACCTTGGAAAATATCCAATACTTATAGTATTAATACTTCAATTTTAATTTTTTATGAAGCTGTTGTTATTTTCCGGTCTGAGTGATTGCTTTTCGCTGTAATACAATTACTATCTCCTCTATTTTATTTCCTATTGTAGATAACAATTTATTAATACTGATTGGGATATATTATTATCTCCACCACATTACTAGAACATTAGTTATGCAAAGAAAAGCATACGTCAGTAATGCAAGGAAAAGCTTCAATACTGCATGCTCGGTTGAATATTCCTTTCTGAAAATATAGCCGCTACTCCGTTAGTACGAGCTTATGAAGGAATATCCCCTACATCGCTTCATTTTATCAACATCAACTTCGCTTAGACTTCCCCTTTGTTTCAAATTCCAACTAAAATGAAAAATGCCAAACTCTTCAATTCATTATTTCAACCAGTTATCTTGAAATTCCGCATATTCCATTTATATAGACGGGAAAAATACAAAGTATGAGTAAAGCCGCGGGCATAAGTTATCAATATGTTTAACAATAAAAATTATAATAATAAGTTACGCAGTCGTTTGTCATGTGTAGATATACATAGTAGAAAACGAACAGAAGTAGAAACATTTTTAATTTTGGTTACGTTTGATTACGTAGGTAGGAGACTTCCGAAAGTATGCTGAGGACGGGACTTCAGTGGCCAATTTATAAAGCGTGTAAGTATAACAAATTAAAAAATACATTCTTTCATACCCTTTGAGTTTTGCTCAATCACGGCGTTAAATATTTTCTGAATTTCTTTGTATCATTTTTGCCTACATTAAATATAATCCTTATTGATTATGTATTAATTCACCAATTCTTTTATTTAAATATCAACTGTTTATAAAATTATTCAAACACTCTCGGGAATTTCTTAAGTCGAAATTGGCTCGGAAACAAGAGCGATCTATACTTACTTATAGAAGAACCAAACACGATCATTAATACGAATAAATTTAAACGCTCAGCACGTTAGTTTCTTTGCAAGAAAGTTAAAATAAGTAAATAATATTGTAAATCGTGTTAATGATTAATAAAGTGTTCGCATTAATATGACAGGGGATAGATGGAAATGGAGGATGCTGCATCGACACGAACAAAGTTATTAAATGTTTGAAGATTTGAGTTTCTTTGTGCTTATTAATAGATCTCGCTTAAGAACCTTACATTTCTTTATTAACATCAAGTTGTCAATTTTTCAATTCTTTTACTAAATAAAAAAGGTAAACATGTTTTTTTTTTTTAATTTGACGGGTTTTATTGTAAACAGTAATTTTACAGATAAATGTACCAAAAGCAAAAAAAATATTAAATACATACAGTCGTGGTTATGGGCATAAAATAAATATGATGAATTATATAAATTTTAAACATAAGCATTGATTAGATTTTCAAGTTTTTAGTTTTTATTTCTCATTCTATTTTATTCGATAACTTAAACTTAACGATCCAATTATAATCCGCCATCTTGTGGCGGCGACCCTCTTAAATTTTGATTTTGTATAGTAAACTGTATTTTACTTGATAAGGCATTTCAATTGATACCCATATTGAAGGAATTGATAATAAAATAGGATAACCGCCATTTTGTAGCGGCGGTCATCTTGAATTTTCAATAATATTGAATGTACATAATTATAGTGTCATCAAAACAAAAGGCGTCTACCAAATTTCAGATCAATCGGTTGACAGGAAGAGGGTGAAATTTTGATTACCTAGTAAATTTGACCCAAGAATAAAACAAACGGCGTGAGCTACATAAAACCGTTTAAAAATGTCTTCACTGAGTAACGGAAAAATGTAATCGCAGTACGTAGCGACACGACTGTGTAAATACGTACATACATTACATACTCATAGTTGATATCGTTTCATTTGTAGCTTAGCTAGGACGCTGAGCGAGGAAAATTTCACTGAATACTAGACGAGTGACTCGTGCGTAAAAAGGTAAGGTCATGAAAAAAGTGTTTCGTTTAACTATCTAGAAAGTAAGTCATGTGTTCAGTAGTGTTGGAAGTTATCTTGTTATACAGATCTTACACTTCAAGTGACATTTATTCTATTTGAAAAAAAATCTTTATTTTTCAACTAGCCGATGCTCGCGATTCGTTTGATTGCGTTGACTAAATGATATAGTGCAGCTTGCCTCTTAGAGTTCCACATCTTCGATCTTTGATTTTGTACGTCTAAAACACAACAACCTACCCAAATTCAATGCAAACTCGCCGCTATTACCGCGCCATAGAGGTTAATGCAAGGAAACTTGATGTGATGTTGATTCTACGTAAACAGATGATGCTTTTAACCAGACTGTCAAACTTTTGCTAAGATTGTACCCGTTGGAAGTCGATTAATTTTTTTTTGTGGAAAAAGTTTTAAATCGTTTGATTATAGTTTGGCTGTTCTAGTTCTCAAAATGAATTATTATACCCTTTATGTTCCCTAGGTTATTAGCTATACGATAAAAAGTGTCATTATAATCCGTCCAGTGGTTTCAGAAAACAAATATACAAGCAGACATTTTTTATCAAATTCTTAATCTATTACTATTTTTACATCGCACTACTAATAGTGTAAATGCGAAAGTGGTACCGCTTTCTAGCTCGCTGGACCGATTTTGATTAAATTTAGTATGTATATATAGACTCCTGTTGAAATAAACGCTACACTTTTTAAATATTACTATAATGTTGGGTGAAAGTTTCTATGATAATCGTTTCTGTTTCGCTTTCGCAAGGAAACACATGCGGGCAAAGCCGCAATCAAACTCTAGTGTATTATAATAACTTTAATTCCAAACTAGCTGAAGCTAGTTATAAATCATTTGCGAGTGTTGTTCAAAATACTTGTAACTAACGTTTTCTTTAAAATGAAATTCCTAAAAATGTCTTCAATTGCATAAAGCAAAAAATGTGAACTTATCTCTATAACTATCGGAAGAAAGAAAAGCTCATCATTTTAAAACCTATCTCTACCACATTCATAGTAAAAGAAAGGTATTTTAATTTTCAAATTGAAATTCATACTAACAAATGAAACTGTTATCATGTTTGCGACATTTATTATTCAAATTAGTTTTGCCTTATTCCTACTGATCATTTTTATAATGCGGCTATCTTGAATACTAAAGTAAGCTTTAGAGATGTACATTATAAATCTACCTATCCGATGAAGTGATACAGCCTGAGTATTGTATGTAGAATATTGCAGGATTATAATGAAATCCAAACAGTAAGTGGTTTTTAACAATTCATATAGCGTAGCGCTAATATTATAGCGAGGAAATAAGAATTAAATCACTAGTGAATAAAATTGCAATCGTTTATCCAATTTAACCGACTAAACTTTAAAAATACTTATAGTACAGAGATAAAGCCATATTATACTTTTCCTATTTATATTTTAGAGTGATAATAGTTTTTTTAGATATTTAGTTTTATATGTGTTCTTTTAAAACTTTATTTACTTGGCCTAATCCCAATCTGCATGCTACAACGCATGTTTCCGTTTACGGTCGAGGCTGAAGAATCCCGGGATAAGAACATCAACATTTTGAAGATTTCTGAGAAATTTATGTACAATATCGTAAAATTCGTTATGACAATTACTTTTATTTCTAAAACCGTTTTAAATAGTATTCTTTCAATTTGTTTTGTTTATTTTTTCATTTCAATAAAATAATTGTTAGTTGTTTCCACTCTTGGTCTTCTTAGCCTGTCGACTTGATTATATTTATGTGGACTAATATAACGCCACCGATACGTCATATAATTTATGGAGTTATACTGGTCCTTCCGTGTGCAGGTAGTAGGGCAGGCCATGGTTTGCCAATATTTTTTATCTCTACCGTCGATATTTATGCTGCAAAATTTCCTACAAACATTTTCAGAAGCTTTGCTTCATCTACTCGACTTATCGTGGCTCAGATCCAAGCTTTAAAATGTTAAACGTTTAATTTTTATTTCATTTAGTTCTACATATCTTGAGTTCTAATTTTTTTTTAATTTCTGAGGTATCCACCATTCTTTTCGCGAAGTAATTTAGGCCAATTTCGAACCCCAATCCCACATTTTCAGTAACTAAGCAGGTATTGTATAAATTTCAAATTTTATTCAATTTGAACCAGTAGTTTAAGAATTGTCACTTGTTAAAGTTTCTCGTTTTATTTTTCCAGTACGAGTTTAATAAAATACATTGGAATATCAGTTTTTCATTCCGCGGTTATGACTTCCGTACAACGGAACGGAGTGCTACGAGCTGCCAATGCTACAACGGTTCGTAGAATTGAAGCTACGATGCACTTGGCCGCTATTTATGAAAGTGTGAAACATTTATATAGTAAAGGGATACCTTCACAACTTTGTTATATCATGTTTCGTACTTTCTTAAATAACGGAAATCGGGTAAAAGATACTGTGTAAATTGTTCTCATGTTGAAATATTTTATATATTATTGGAAACTGGAATATGTTTAATATAGGAAATTAAAATCGATTTGTGAATTTATTATAAATATGTAGTCGTGACTAAAAATATTTATAAGATTAAAAAAAATACCTATGAATGAAAAAAAATGTGAATATTTTTCTTGGCCTATAGATGAACCTTCATTACTGTTGATATTAAATTTGATAGCTTACATCTTAACCTTATATAGAAACATTCGTAACGGAGAGTGCTAAAAAAGAATACTTATATCTAAAAAAAGAGACGGGAGCAGGTGGGCTATTGCAAAGTTGTGCTGACGGTGCGTGGAGTACGGGACGATCCAGACGGCCTCGAGATAAAATGGCGGGCCCGGGATTACAGGCCCCCTTAAACGAAAAGTAAAAGTGAGCGCGTATCTCTCGCTCGATACCGCCCTACCTGTTGCGGCGCCGCGCCAGCCTCGCACGCTCAAACTTTTACGCGCCTGATCCTTCTGAGACATAACGTCTAAACAAAACTCACCCGAAGTCCCCGGCTGGTGGGTGTCAGCTGCTGCCCCGGAATATTTTTTAACAACTTTTTTGATAGTTGACAACAGTTTGAGGCTTGTTTTTTAATGTTGGGCAAAAACTACATGGCGCGTCGAGCGCAGTAGTTCGCGGACTCTGCCAGCGTCAGACCGTGCGGCCGCTGAGGATGGCTATGAGACAGTGAAGCCAGCGCTTGCCAGCCCGAACCTATCTGCCCCCACCACCCCCGTCACCCCGTCCGCACCCTCCGAATCTAACCCGCACCAACCTGTCTTCAAAATGTCTTACTAAAATTGCCGAAAATAATAATAAAATCATTAAACTTGAGATTAAATAATTATATATATACATATAATTATTTATATATATTAATAGAAATTTAGTATTAATATATTAATAGAAAATTATTTAAACTGTAAATTAATTTTATAAGAAATTATTTTATATATATATACATATAGAATAGAATAGAATATATACATTTAATTAATTAAACCGTTTCACATTTTATTGAAACAGTTAATTACGCTTTGATTAAATAAAGGCTACGAAAACCGCGATAATCTTTTAGGTAAGAATTTGTGTGTTATTTATTTTAAAGGGCACGTGTAAAAGTTTATTGATTTTCAGATCACCCAAAAATTTGTGCTAATTTCGTAACCAAATAAAAAAATGCGTTTACAGAAAACCGAATAGTCTTTTGAATTTGTCTACGGTTACATGTTATTAATTTGTAGAAACAGAATTGCGGTAGTCTATCGCCACTCATAGCCTGAAAAAACGTAGTCACCGTGGAAGGTATCATATGAAATTCATGGTTCACACCACATAGTTGTATAAAATATACGAAAAAAGTTCTCAATTCAAAATCCAAAAAATATTTACTGCCTTTCTTGGTAGGTGTGTTTTGTTTTCTGTGTGCAATAAAAAGTTTACAAACAAACAACCTAACTTACAATTATACAATTAAGAAACAAAGAAAATTATGTAGAAGAATTAATTGTCTAAGAAATTATTTTTTTGAGTCCTAAATTATTCCAGTGCCATTGATATATATTAAAAAATTTCATTAATTAGGTATCTTACAAAATATAACAATAACCAATTGTGAAAACACAAAATCCAATTTCTTAGTTCCAGGGCATATTAATTAGGCTATAATTGTTTAAAATGTTAGTATTATTCAATGGATTAATAACGTGTTATTTTTATTTAAAATATAGCTAATAAGGAGTCTCTTTATAATTAGTAGATTAAAATAAATTTATTTAAATATCCATATTTTTTAGAATAATATTTATGCTGTTACTTAATGCGTTTTCACTACAAAATTTTTAATTAATTGAATATATTGATGACATTGATAAATTAACAGGTCACATCTAGTTCATTCCATTTCACTAAAATTGAAGCACATCCTTGTTGCGTGTTGGAGAAAGCCTGTCAATATTATTAGCTAATTATTTAATAATACCTATTATGTAATTTTACTCTTAATGGCGGGGTGCATAATATAATAACCAATCTGCGGAACTTACCGAAAGTAGTATTCTGGCATGAAAAGTTGAAAAAACTGAATCAACATAATGTTATATTTTCAGCTGTAATAATAAATAAGTGTAATATGAAATAAAACAACATTGATGTGTGTAGCGTTGTTGCTCTCGTTATTGTAACTATATTATTCATGGCTGGTTGGAATTTCAGTCAGTCTAAAATTACATCAAATTGAAATAGCATCCGTATAATGTTTTATTTCTGTTATATTGTGCGTAAAGTATTTATGTATATGTATCGATAACTAATTGTTAATAAATTTGCTACACATTTAGTAATAAATTTATACGACACCTGATCAATATATTTATTTCCATGTTTGAACTTCTAAGTGAAATATGTACTTTCACTTAGAAGGTACTGTTCACGTAACTGAAATCGAACAACGGCCTGAAAAATTGCATGAAAATCCATTGTTCCTTTTGAGAATTATTAAAACCCGGTCGAAATAAATACCGTTGTATACAAACGTCATTTAGACAGATCCAAATAAAATTCCGTCGTGTTACATCACTGTTGACAGAAATGAATATTCTTTTCTAAAATATGTTCTAAAGGAGACTGGCAAAAACACGAACTGCATACAGCGAATGATAAACGTTGTAATTATTTATGTATTCTAATTGTATTTTATTTTATTCTATTTTAAATCGTCTTAGACTAGTGTCATATAAAGAAATATAAATCACTCGAAAAAAAGTACGATTCACAACTAATACGACACAAAATATACCCGTCAGAATCTGTTAGTTTCATTTCTCAGCTACGAAAGTCGTATAATGAAAGGGAAAAATTATAGAACGACTTTTAAAAATTAGATACTTGATCTTAACTTAACCCTATCTCAAATATTTTGTAATAATTTTCCAAAAGGTTGCCTGAAAAAAATTGCTCATAGCGATACAGCCTATTAATGTACTTCTATGGGGAATTGTTTTATGAATGATTCGAAAAAGTTATTCCCCTCCATGAATAAAGGTCCATATTGATAAACATAATTCCTGAAAAACAATCTCGAATTTTTTACCAACACGCGAGATTATTAGATTATAATAATATTGGTTCTAATAATATTAATGTTTCCCGGCAAAGGAAGTACTTTTATCAACCTACTATATTCTATTGTTTAGCTTTATTATGTTCGAAACAGATAAATCTGTTTGTCTTAATAATTCTATCACCTACCCTACAGCGACTTATATGTTGTCAATAACTAAGTATTGTTTTACTGGCATTCCGGAACAACCGCTGATGAGAAGAAATGCCGATAGAAACTCATTTAACCAATTAACAGTTCGTCCCATTCCATTTGTACAATGGATTTTTTTTAATTCTTCATGGAATATACTTACTTACTAATATAGATGACAAAATATAGTTTTGGAAATTTTTATCTGTCTGTCCGTCTATCAAGATCCTTTTCTCAGGATCGCTTAAAGGTGTCAAGTTGAAATTTATACCAAATACCAGGTCTACGGTCTCTTTCAGCTGGGCTTTATAGTAATACTTATAAGAACTGAAACACGCGTGTAAAGCTGCGGCTAAAGACTGTACAGTTAGTTAGTATACAGTTGTACGTAAAGTATACGATCAAAAAGTATCAGACAGAATCTGTCATTATTGTGATCGAGTGCAGTTAGAAAAAGAAATTAATTATAAAACACGATTAACCAAAGAAAATAATATTTTATTTTACCACTCGATTATTATATATATATACTAGCTTTTACCCGCGGCTTCGCGCGCGTGAATTTCTAGTTCAGTTATTATTTTATCGCGTATTCTAAGACTGGTAAAATTCAAAATCATATTTCTTGTCATCAATTCCCCATTTCCCGCAATGATTTTCGTTACGTGTCTCGTTCCGAAACTTGTACTGTCCCGCTTTCCGTGGACCTCTCAAAAATAAAGTTTCTCATACATTTACATCCCGACGTCATTCAATTTTCGAAATCTAATTAATGGATTATTATTTTTTACCAATTAGAAATTTAAATTAAAAATTTCATGTGTCTTACTAGTAAATAATGACGATTTTATATATATATATATATATATATATATATATATATATATATATATATATATATATATATATATATATATATATATAAGCGAAAATCACAAGTCATTTATTATGAAGTAATACACATGATTTTTTAAATTATATATATATATATATATATTATATTATATTCGCATGGGTTGCGAAAGATAGAACATCCTAATTTACAATTTTTTGTACATCCTAATTTACAGTGTATTTCCGGCCTCTTTCTCCACAAAACTCTTAAGGTTGACTGTTAAATAAATGTATTTTGAATGGGTAGATCGTGGCCCCTGCCGCAATGTGGGAATAAAACGTCTCTGAAGGATATTATATTAAGATAACAAAGGCAGTAGCAACCTAATAGCGGGTTGATGTGGGCTGATAATTCCTATAATAATGAGGTGCTTGCGCCTTAAACACAGTTATATCATATATGAAAAAATATATTATCTTTTACATGTCGTATGTTTACTTAATTTTAATATACCTATTGAAATTAGGTAAACATACGACATGTAAAAGATTTTGACGGTGTTTATTATTCACCTACTTTTAAACATATAATGCGATATGTGTATGAGTATATGAAAATGTTTGTTACTCACTCACGCAAATTCTATTAAAACTATTGGACGGGTACGCTTCTTAGAATATATTATGAAATGGAAACATACAGATATATTTTTATGAAATGCCTATGAAATCAAATCCTCCGCACATTTAATGTAATATAAATGATGTGAACGTCAGTTTCACCGTGATAATAAAATAAGGTAGAAGGAAATTGATTACCAGACAAGCAATTGAGAATGTCGATATATCTGTATTCCTAACTAAAAATTTCCCACGGGAAAAAATGTCCTAGCCTTAAATTCTCCCTTCCTCAAAACGTACTTAAAACTTATCGCAATCTAATTTTAAAAGCAAACAATATTTTATCATCAGATCATCGCGAAGAACACTTTCCTGGATCAATTTTAATAGTGAAAGTCTATCGAGACACCAACATTAGTGAATATCATTAGTACAATTTCGAAGAAACCAATCACATGCAAACATGAAATATAAATCAAGAATGCTCTTTAAAAGTACCTCGTTACGAGTTGAAAAGAGCCTTGAATGCAAAACGTAATAGACTTCCATTTACAAAATTACTCACTTAATAAGGTAGTGTTAAAGCTTTTTTACGAGACATATGCATATTATATAAATGGCAACTGAACTATTCCAAACATCAAAATATATAGTTTACCGGATTATTTCTTTTTCTATTTTGTTGACCTATGGCATAAAAAAAAGATTATGCTTCAAATTTTATACGTAAGAACATTCTTTAAAATCTTTAGTACCATATTACAGTATTGGTTTAAATTGTAATTCTTATAGATAGAGACCCAAAAAATATCACCGATTGAGAAATAGTCAGGTGTCATTTATCTTTGTGCCTAAAGTGAAATACGTCATTTAAAACTCTCGACAGTGATTACGAATTCCCTGACTATTGCAAGTTAAATAAAAGCTCGTAATTATACCGCTCTGCTGGAGCTGCCGTCGAACTACATAAAATTTGTCCTCTATTTGCCGTGCAAACAGTTATTTATTTGAAACCCGTGGGAAATTTACGCGGGCTAAGCCGCGGGCAAAAGTTGGTCAAACATATGCATATAGGTTGTCCTCGTAAGATAAACAGCAACTCTAAACTCAACTTTTGTTCAACGAGCAACTAATTATTAATCCAGTTGGCGTTGCCAATTGGTTTGATATAACAACCTGGATTTGTTTTCATTTTTGGCTCAATAGTTGAGAACAATAATAAGTAAAAAAAATACAGTTTTTTTCTTTCATACTACAGTTCTACGTTCGATGGTTTCCATTGCCAAGTCTCGCGCTCGCCGCTCGCGCCGCGCGCTACGTTGGAAGCAAACCAGTGGAGCATTCCAACTACTTTTGCAGTTATGATTAAATTCGTTGGATCCTTGTGCATAGAAAACAGTTGAATAAAGCGGTTAGTTGAAATAACGCCCACGACTAGGAAGAATGTTTGAAGAGTTACATATTACTCATTTAGGGATCGTTAAAATTAAATCCAACGCTGATATCGAGAGATACAGCGGAGCGTACGAGGTGTGCGCTAGCTTGCGGCCGACGCCGCCGCAATCTGTGTCCGCGTCGTGGCCCAGCCCGCCTGGACCGTGGCAACCCATCACATCGACTACCTGTCCTTAGGGCAAAGGGTTTACTTAGTCTTGATTATTCTAAAGTGGCTAAAATGTTTGTATATGAATTGTTAAGTTAAACCAATTTTTTTGGGTGTTTGGAATTCCTCTTCCGATAATGTCAGAATAAATTCCAAGGAATTTGTTAAATTTTGTACTAGCAACGGAATTAAATATTCGACATCTCCGATTTATCTCCATGCAGCAATGGTCAAGCCCAAAATTCGGTTCATACTTGCAAAAAGATGATAAAAAGTATTTTAAATGTATTAATATAGTATTTCTCCGAATGTCATGCAAGAAATATTATTGGGTTATCTTTTTGAATATAGAAATACTATGCACTGTTCTACGGGTCACTCCCCGGCAAAATTAATATTTGGAAGAGATCTAACATCACGACTAGATTAAATTTTTCCTAAAGATACCCAAATATATTTTAAAAAATACGGGCTTAGAATCTTCTACTAAAAGATATTTTAAAATTGGCGATAGGGTTAGAGTCCGGTGGTACAGTGCAAGAAAGGATTACTGGAGACTTGGCCAAATAGACAAGATTATTGGAAACAGGAAGTTTAAAGTAGTCATGGATGGTGATTGTGCAGGACACAGGCTAATCGTAGACTCGCCTAGGTGTCTTTTAATACTAGTATAGATTCACTAATTAATAGAAGTAAGAAAATGCACTGATTTTCGCAGTCCAGCATTTATTGTCTATAACTATATAACTATGCTATACTATACTATACACTATATTTATATTTTTAGTCTATGCACTATTCTATTTATAGTCTATCACTGTCTATAAATTACTGTCTATACATATATAGTCACTGTCTGTAATTAATAGGACGCACTGCTATCACTTTCAATAATCACTGTGCACTCTCTAGGTACTGATATCACTGTACTGTACAGTGTCTAACACTGTTTCTAAAAGACTGACTGAATAAAACTGAAAACTGATTGAATACTAACTGAAAACTGTTTACTATAACTAAAAATTGATTAACTATAAACTGAAACTGTCACTGTCCACTATAACTGTTCACTGTTTCTTCTGTTCTCCCCTGTTTCCAAACTGTTGACTGGAACTAATAAAATAAAACATTGACTGAAACTGATACAGACTGAAAACTAATTACTATAACTGAAAACTGGCTAACTATAAACTGAAACTGTCACTGTCCACTATAACTGTTCACTGTTTCTTCTGTGCAAGGGATTGTTTCCAAGAGACTGTAAACTGGAACTAGTAAACTAAAACTGACTAAACCGAAACTGATACAGACTGAAAACTAATTAGTTTAACTGAAAACTGTATTCACTGTGTACTGGAACTATTCAATATAATGAAGGCTTATTCTTTCTTCGTCGCGCGTTGCGAGTTACTCGTAAGTCACCGTCACATATACAGAGAGCAGAGCGCTTTGTACGAGCATACCGTGTGTCTAAACAAGTCTTTTATATTATCCGTACCTCCGTATTAATACATATTATGCGAAAGTCTGTCTTTCTGTCATGCTTTGATAGCTAAACCGCAATAAGGCCGATTTTGATGATATTTGAATAAGTACCTAATTATTATGAGTTTCTTATAAATTGTTAAATAATAAATAATAGCCTTACGCAGACAAATGCGTGCAAAAGCTGTTTCTATCCTGTGTTATAAAATTGAAATTGATATTGAAGTTTCTAGTAAACGGATTTAATTTCCTGTAAGCTCGTGTCAAGTTCATAACCATAAATTCTTTGAAACAATATAATAAAATCGTGAACAAGTAGAATAGAAGGTTTATTTGTTTCGGCTATTGAAAATTATATCTGTTTATGTTCTTTTAAACTTTGCAACTAGTTTATGGAGAAAATGAACTAGAGAATGACAAAACACGATCAACCGAGCTCGCACAGCGTTGCACGGAATTCTCGGCAGTAATCAAGCACGCGTGACACTCTACGAAAAGCATCCATCTTGTTAATTATCTTCGCAGTAAACAACCTCCAAGTTGACCTCACATGATCTCATGACCTCACATGAATTGTTATTAAAAATAATCAAAATTTTCTGCATTCGACGGTAATTATCTTTTATATTATTTTTATAAAATATTATCCACTGTGTGACAATTTTATTCACATACCTACTTGCTCGTTTAATCGAAATATTTCAAATACGATTTTCTGTGGTGATTTGCTGTGGTGGAATATCAATCGAACAAACTTTTGCGCGTGTAAGCTTTGCGGATTCTGCGTATTTTCCCATTTAATATTGTTTACCAGATTTCACTCTCAGTTCACCTAGAACAAAAGCTGTGAGGTTTTCAATGTTAGGAGCAAATCGATATCTATAAGAGTATTATGAACTTTTATACCTGTATCGTAGTTGTGCGTCGGCACAAAGCTTAATTGAAACTTGCAACTTTTCCCCTCCGTGGAATTGAAGTTGCAGCACCTTGAATTATCAACTGTAATTTCAATGCGATGTCGATGTTAACTTTTGTTTTCTTTAATTGTAGTTTAATTATATTATATATTTATTTACTTCGGGGATCGAGTACGTCACTCCTCTTCATCATCAGCCGGGTATTTCGCGATGGCTGATGTGTCTTAAAATAATGAGACTAGAGTTATTTTTAAAGACTAATTATATTGTACGTACAATTGGGCATAATCATAGATAAAATTTATATATTTCTTTTATCTATGGGCATAACAAATGGTACGTAAGAATATTGCTTTGTAGGCATAAAATTATAGTCTAGCTTTACTTTATTTAACCACAACAGGTTTTTAAAATAATAGCTGCTGACTTCATATATTCTTAAAGCTTCTCACACAAAATTTATCGCGTTTGTGAAAATTTTTGAAAATAATTTAAATGGCTGTTAATAGTACTACTAATGGTACTAGTTAATTTGACGATACACTGCGAACTATCATCGTACAGTCTGAGAAAACCGGTAAAATTTTGGGGTTTCATTGAAATTTTATATAATAATTCGCTAACTTAACAACGTCTGAATTGCGTCTGACAATATCTTGTAAGTTACGAACGATAGAAACGCGGCTATAATATGGCATTTTATATTAGGTACATTTTCGGGAAAGCATAAAACACATAACCTACCTATTTGTTAACAAAACACCGCCGATGCCCGAAATACGTACATAAATACGAGTACATAGTATTAGCGATTTAGTTTGGATTATAAACAGATTATATTTACGCAATTGTCCCGGTAATTAATGAGACGTTCATTGAGTGTACCTAATAATATTTAGGCAATGTAAGTACGTATTTAAATCGTTCAACCCAAATCCGTTCTACCGGATTATTTTATCGGTGTGTTCTAAATTCTGACATGGCATAAAGGTATTTCAAGATTGTAA
Organism: Plodia interpunctella; assembly: GCF_027563975.2. NCBI lineage: Eukaryota > Metazoa > Arthropoda > Insecta > Lepidoptera > Pyralidae > Plodia > Plodia interpunctella. The sequence goes on along the minus strand of NC_071324.2, from coordinate 7,637,180 downwards.
GGATGATTTAACACTCATTATTTATTATTTAATATACTTATTAAATTTTAAACAATACATGCTAAGAAGGAATATGAGAACCGAATATGGTAGGTATAATTTGGTAATGTTTCTACTTAATGTCAACATGTTATTATGTTACGTGACGAGAAATGAACAAAAGTAAAATTGAATGGTTCGAATGAAGAGCCACGAACACTACAGGGCCAAGTCACGTCATGTTACATACAAAATGCATTGTTCCACACGTCAGTTGGAACGGTGACGGATTTGCCTTAGATATTTTCTCTAGTTAACTTTTTAATTAATTTTCTCAACCCAGACAAAAGCAACAATATTAAAATAAAAATTCATTTGTTTCAGTTACTTGTCCGTTTTGGGCCATAGATTACATAATAAGTGGTTCACTCAAGTTTCAACTCAATTGGTTTAGTAGTTTCGGAGCAAACTAACTGTAAATAAGAGGCACGACTGATTTTATAGTGGCCTCGTTATATCCTTTTGAGATACGGAGCCTGGAAAATGTGGGAATATAGAAATAAATTTATATACTTACATATATATTTACATATTTACATAGACGTGGGTTTATATTTACATCAACAAACATCTATTACCTATACCAATATTAACTCGGGAAGTAGTGTACCTACTAGTATGTTTCGTTCGAATAGGAACGTGGGAGATACGCAATATTACAAAATCGTCTCACTCAGAAAAAGGAGAAAACTCGTTCAAATGTCAAAATTTTGTTTGAAAACGAAACTTTTACAACCTCCGCGTCCCCAGCGGCAAAATAGCTGACCCCAATTCTCGCGCGTTGTAGATTTAAGTCAAATTCGAAATTATGTCGAAATTGTCTTATTCGATCAATTTTATCACAAAAATCTCTAAACCTATATTCTCGGGATAATTTGATAGTAAATTCGATATATATATAAATATATATCAATGATAGGCTGTTCTCAAGAAATTATTAATCACTTTATGAGTAATTTATATAAAACCTTATTTGTTGCTTATTTTATGTTAAAATACTTATGACATATATTTTATATACAATAAAGAGCTACAAACTGGCATTGGCTTTGAAAACAGAAATAAATATGTTAACGTTCATGAAAAGAACGGAACGCACGCAATGTCGTCAATGTCATATCAACTCTTATTGCGAGAGGATATGTTTTTATGAATTTCACATTTACATAGTTATATTAGTAGTTAGTATTTGCAACCTATAATGAAATCTGAGATAAATTAGTTTTCTCTGAAAAGGGTTTAACGCCGTGGGGTAATTTCAGGAGTGTAATACAGCACTCACATGTGCCAAAAACGACACTAAAAACGCTTGCATATTATTCTGTAATTATAGACGATTTTTTTATTTCTTTATAATTTTTTGTTACTAAGTTCTGTCTGTTGCCTAGTTTCTTCTTTACGTTCTATACTAAATAAATGACCGCTATCCAAAATATCTCTATTTTTCTTATATGATTTAAGTGATTATTTACGTAAAATTTCAGAGCTACAAGATATATGCAATGTTTTTAACTTTAATTAAAATCTAAAAAATCATTCCTCCAATTGGGGTTTTCTTGTAGTATAAAATATCAATCTGATGTATTTTAATGTGATTTCAATGCTTTGCTGAGTTCGATAAAGAGTTTTGTCGAATGTCGACCGCTCGGAGGCACTCGTTGCACGTCGAGCGCTGACAGTCGATACATGTCTATAGTGATATATCGAGGATACGGAAATTAGTTTTCATTCGACATCGGCAATTTTTTTTCGATCTCAAATTTGACTTTATGTTTACAACCCGAGAATTGGGGACCTGACGTTAAGTGAAGTGAATTAATTAATTTGGCAAATTTACGAAAAATTATAAATAGTACACAGTAAAGGTAACAAATAATAAAAGATTATCCATGTGAAAATGCAAAGAGATATGCCATAGATCAACAAGAAGAAAATTCCTATCAAAAAGGGCTGATGTGTTTTTATTAATTCCATATTTTAAATATTTCATCGAAATTTATTTATAAATATTATCGTCGTCGTAACTTTGCTCAAATTAGAAATACCCACAAGTAACATTATACCTAGTCATTGCGGCTTAATCCTAGCTTAGCGAAATTTATAACAGAATTATTTAAAACCAGCTGTTTCGTGCAGTCTGCAGTCTGTATTTGATCACGATCTATTCCTAATTTCCTCTTCTTCATGGAAAGTCTCGTTGCACTAAAATTGCATAGTATGGAATATTCACATTTTTTTATATACGAATCAATCCAGTATTCCGGTTCCAGAAAGTTTTAATCTGGCTCTGACGAATTGGAATTTAAAATCAATAATATTTTATAAAATTATATCGTTGATTAAACAAAAAACAACGTGACATGCGAGTTGAAAAGGGGCCCCGACGGCTCCGTTTATATGATATTTGTTGTTTTGTTAATATGTACAGTACACAATCAAGCTGGCAGTAAAATTTGTATATATAAAACTCTTTCGTTACTGACTCACTGACTGACTGACAACGTTCAGACGTAGAAAGCTGAAATTTGGCATGTAGGTTTCCTGAGGAGTGTAGGTGAACAATAAGAGAGGATTTTTGGAAATTCTACCCCGAAAAAGGGGTTCTACACAGTTGAAATTAGTGATTTTGGATTTTAGTCGTTTACATGATTCAGATTTTTCTGAAAACTAACCCTCAACCCCTTCAAATGGGGAGTGAAATATTTAATGGGACTTAATACAATTTTCAAGAATAAATCTGAAAATTGGTAAACATTCGTATTCTTCATCGTTTTTGAAGTAAAAAGAACTTGAAATATTAGGTGAGAGGAAGAAGAAAAAATATATATCCCTTCATGGAAGGAAGCGGGAAGCGAGATTGGAGAAGTTACGGGACTAGACGCGCAGCGGAAAACAGGAAAATGAAAGATGAGAAATTAAGTTTACCAGTTTTAAAGAATACGCAATAAATGTATAATAATGCAATAATGCTAATATTTTATTATGAAATACACGCAGTCGAAGCCGCGGGCAAAAGCTTGTTTACTATAAAAAGAAAAAATACAAAATCTAATTTTATCAATATTTTAATTCACAAAATGTATAAGTATAATTGTGTGAATAAGTTCACTATCCTGTGTGACTGGTTGACTAAGAAAAAAAGACTCCTTTCAGAATTTAGTCGATTGGAGTGTAGAAAGAAGATTGCCAAGCAAAATTAACATGTAATAGAATACCGGACAAAATTCAGACGATTATAGAAACATTAGTGAAAGAATAATATTAATAAAAAAGTATTTTTCAAGATATAATTAAATAATGCACATTTTAGGCGGCAAACGTAGTTGACGACGTGGGCAGGAAATGAACTTTCCCATAAAGCTTTTCTATTTTTCATAAAGCAAATTTGAGCTCTAACAATTCAATCCAGGTATAAATTCAGGCTGTAAAGTGGCAAGATGAGTTTAATTATTTATGTTGTAGTGTATATTACAAGATTTTAACAATTTTCAGATCTTGTCCGGGTATTGCTGGAAAGTTCTCTAAGTATTCACATCTTGCCCCAAGACGGGCACCACGTAGCTATGAACGAGTACACGGCTGGACGTTCGGGCACGCAGTAGCCGAGGGCTTCCAACAGAGACGGCGTCTTCACCACACAGTCGTGGAAGTCTTTGAAGTTGATCACCCCGTCCAGATCCATGTCCATGCGTTTTAGCATTATGTCTACCAGCTCCTGCAAATAAAAAGTTTCTTCATTTAAACTCGGCAATTTTTTTAGGCTCAATGGAATTTGTGATGTTCTTTAATACAGTGAGTAAAAATACATTATTGCACCACAAACATGATACAAAATACAATTTAAAGAATGGAACAATAGAAATATATACAATAGGCGGCCTTGACGTCTAGTGCAATCTCTTTCAGACTACCGCATTTTTAAAAATCCTTACATATGTAAAGAAATGTAGAGTGTTTGTCAATATTCAAAGTTATCAATTCCAACCTGGATAACCGTACCGTCCTTACGTACCTATAGTGATCTAAATACCTCGTATGGGAATTGATTCCCTTTTTAAGAAAGGAATTATTTTGCAGCGACAAAATACATAGTTGGTTTTCATCCATCGTAGGCAATAGCGAGATACTAGTCTAAGACCTTGATTACGGATATACGTGTCATCATGCAGCTCGGTTAAAAACTAATATTCTTAAATAATCAAGTTTACACCGCCTGCCACGAAACATATAAATTCGTTGATGGATGGTGCAAACACGCTATCGGTAGAGCGTTAGCGGCTTGATGTGCCGCCACTATCGCCATTATATTGTTGAATAGTTGGCAACGCGAATTCATGAATATTTTGTAGTTTGTGTTAGAGATTTTATTTACCACTAGTTGATGCCCGCGACTTTGCTCACGTGGCCGAAGAATTTATGGTAAGGAGTCAAAGTTATTAGGGAAATTTAATTGTGCAGACAAATGTAACGATACCAAACATACAGAAGATGCTAATCAGACTGAAAAAGTATATTTTCTGTAGTTTAGCTGAACTCATCAGACTAAACAATTTTTTTATATTTCCTACAGTTAGCTGCAACATCATGGGTCTACACCGGGTGTTCCAGATCTTCGATTTTCTTCGAACTCAACTGAAAATACTCATCAGGCTGAATAACTTTTGTTAAGACGTCACTTCAATATTTCCTATAGTTTAGCTGTACCATCATTGTACTCCATCAGGTGTTCCAGTTTTCAAAATCATTTAAACCCTATATGTTGCCCAGGCTTAATAGCTATACAACAAAAAAGTTTCATTCAAATCCTTTTACTAGCTCCAGAGATAAGCTTGTACAACAGACATACAGACAAACAGAAATACAGACGAACTGACAGATTCTACTACTGTTTCTACATCGCCCTAAATTATTTTTTTTTTAATTATATTCAATGCACAGACACAACTTTTTTACTGTTTTATTATATGTATTGATAAGGTAAAACCAACTATGTAGGTCAAAACCGAAAATTTGACGAATTGTTCGCTGATAGTGTGGAGCAGTAGCATAAGGGTATATATTTGTTACATCCGTTATTATAATAGATCGAATGATCTAGTGAATAGGTACATTAGGTAAATATTACCTAATGTTCGACGTAGTAGAATCGAAGAATAGATAATAAATATAAATAAATAAATATATATATTAGGACAAATCACACAAATTGAGCTAGCCCCAAAGTAAGTTCTAGACTTGTGTAAGTTGTAACTCAACGATACTATATTTTATAACATATACATATAAAGATAAACATCCAAGACCCGGGCCAATCAGAAAAAGATCATTTTCCATCATGACCCGACCGGGGATCGAACCCGGAACCTCTCGGTTCAGAGGCAAGGACTTTACCACTACGCCACCGAGGTCGTCACCACCTAATAACCTAAAAACGGAATAAAATTCATCAAATCAATAATTTTATTTATATTTATTTATTTATTTAATTAATTGTAAAAAAAATATATAATTTATATTTTAGAGGCGGTATTACTCTATGCTGAATTGCGTGCAAAAACCGGAATCATCGACGTGGGACAAAAAAAAATAATTTTCATAGGTGTGTAAAAATTAAATATTAAAATATATATACTTATTTATTAATTATATACCTACCCCACTCCCCTACATAAAATTATATATTGGAAGACAGAGAACCGGTAACGCCATCTGTCTAACTTGGTAAAGTTTTAACTGGTGAATTTTCTGTACAAAAAGCAGGTTTAAATACGACGCTTTTATAAAGCAATATGTTTGCTGTTTTACATTTGTTGTTAGATGATTTCATAATAAATAAGTACAAAAATACATTTTCAAGTAGGTACAATGTAGTAAAACCTACATCAAATTAATAATATCTACTTAATGCGGGCAGGAAAGGAAATATCGTCTCTTAATCTTTATATTTGTATTGCGGCTTTTCATAGGTATCATATTATAAAAAAATAATGCCACTAGATGGCAGTCTAGCAACTACCAATTGCCAGTCACACAGAACATTCACGACGTCGCCATGATAACAAAGCTGGCTGAGTGTGGATATGTGATTCTTTCTCTAATTTCTAAAACAGCTACTTTGTTTTATTTAATATTATAGTTACAGACCTTTACAGCCTCTTCAACGTCGTCATCTCTGGATGCCTTGCACAAGCTTTTCTTCATCAACTGGTACATAGTCTCCCTTCGTAATGAACCTTCTCCCAAAAGGTCGTAACACTGTAGATAAAAATCAAAATTTTGGATATTATTAATGATTCTAAATTATATTCCCTTTAAAGAAGATTACATCTCCATGTAAATAACTTAACATCAAAGAGGTTTTTCACGGAACATATATTATAATCCGTGAAAAAGCCTTTTAAAATATCTTTAGAAATTCCTTACCTTAAATCCCTAAATAATTTTTATGCCCTTTGGAATTGAACAATTGTTCAAGTACGACAGAATGGTACAGCAGTGCTGAAGGTATAATTGGAATAAGAAACCTTAATCTAAACATACTTAAATGCCATATATCAACTTCAGATATTTTAATTTAATTATTTTGCTTCTGAATAATTATTTTGTTTCTGAATAATTAGAATCATTGCGGTTCAGATCTTAGTCATAAGTTGCAGTTGCATAGGTTTCATATTGTGCCTACAACAGGGATTACCTGTGGGCCTAGCACGAATCTTAGCTTGAGCGTTGTCACGAATATTTGTTTGAACAACAGCACTTACAAGCAGCAGATCGAAGCCGCCATTTAGCCGCCAATCTACTGGCCAAAAGGTCATTCATTGAAGCGAATAATTCACGTCATTAATATTGGTACTTGAGCGAGTGGATATAATCCTTTGCTCATCGTGAGTGAGTAGATAAATGTCACTTTATGATTAATTTATTTGATCTTTACAAACATTATTAAACAAAGTCCTTTGCCGAGTTTGTCTGTTCGCGATATACTCAAAAACTATTCCATGGTTTTTGAGTATAAATAGTGTGAAGATTTAAGCCGGAACCGCTAGGCATTTATAGATAATTTTGTACCGTGAAAGCGTAAGTGATACGTTCCTCCAAATCTCCTCGCAAGTACAGAGACATGGCTTTGGCGAAGGTGGCCATGGTGACGTAGGGGGAGGTGCCTCGGTCCAGCGCCACCATGACGCGCTCCATCATGTACGCGTCCGTCATGCCCAGGCCCGTGTGCAGCACGTCCCTGAAGTGACCTCTGCAAACAAGTACTTTTTGAAATCCACAACGAAGAAGTGAAGAATTCACATCATTCTTAGCTAAATGCTCTTGTCGGTGGTGTATTCGCTACAAATCTGTTAGGAAAACAATCTTACAGTGGTCAAAATGTAGTGCAAAAAATTAATAGCTCAGATAAGAAAACAAATTAAATACCTTGGAATCAAATCTGAAGCTGAGGGTTTTTCGTCTCGTTTCTGTATTTTAAAAAATATCACCATAATTTCTGAAACAAAGGAAATTAATTCAAAATATATGTTACGTGTTTAATTGTCGCCAATTAAAAGTTATATTCCTATAGCTAATTTATGTAAAGTTATAATTAGTGAAGTTCGGTAGCGTCTATTATTCCTTCAAAGGTCGTTGGACCGCGCCGGGCCAATTATTACTGTAACGAAAAGGCAGCTGTTGTCTTTTGTTATACGAAAGCAGAAGTGACATCCCTTTTGAAATAAATAGGTACAAGAAATAACAATAATAAAACTTTATAAAACATTATTTTTCTCTTCGTTAGATATCATTTTGAACTTGCAATGTTTTTCAAATTGACTTTGGAAATGAGTAAGTAGTAACTTTTTTTACACCATTAATTCCACGACATCCTGACAAGCGTCGTTTTCTTTCCGACGTTTCAGAAAACAGGTAGTTTGTGACTAGGAGGCGTCCGCTAAGAAAAGATATTTCGAAATTCCATCCCTAGGGGGGTGAAATAGAGGTTGCCAATTTGTATGAAACACAAAAAAAAATTGATTTAAATTTATAGCTGGTAAAAAATAATAATTCATTAATTCTATTTTGAACAGGGGTTAAATAGGGGTTGCAAGTTTGAATGAAACGTAGTCATTTTTGAAGTAAGACATATGAAAGATTTGATTTAAATTGATAATTGGTAAAAAATAATAATGTATTAATTAGATTTTGAAAATGCCATATTTATAGGGTGAACTATCGTCATTTTTGGTAGAGGTGGAAATGTATGCGAAACCTTATTATTTTTGAAGAGAGGTCCATGATATGTTCGGCACGCGTTAAGGGCAGCGGGAGTGGGACACGTAGTGGGAAATGAGATGGGACACGTTGCGAAAACGACATGAGAAAATTTGCATGAAACGGGACAGGACAAGACACGAAGGGGAAATCGTAGCGGGAATTGGGGAATAACTAAAGATGACAAAAATACGAATTTGAATCATAGTGATAAATAATTTTTACCAGTCTTAGAATACACGATAAAGGAATAACTGAAATTTTAATTCGATTTCTTTTAAGAACTGAAATTCACGCGTGCGAATCCGCGGGCAAAAGCTAGTTAAAGTATATAACTATAAACTACAACCTAACTAGATTATCTGATTCCTTCGTGAAATAGGAAAATATGCGATATTTAGCACAAATTATTTTTTACAGATAAAATAATTTGTGGTGACCCAAAATATTGAATAAAATAATGTTATTCCTCCAAATGTTAACCAAACAGACATACGCACAGTTTAGTGATCTTATGAGGATTCCATTATTACCTTTAGAGGAACTCTGGTTAATTCATATGAATATAAAAAAATCTTGATAAACTGAAAAGTATAATCGTACCCGGTTATACTTTTCAATTTATCAAATTTTTTTCATCAACCAAACCGCTGTCGTAATCTGATACAAAAATAATGTCAATTAAGAGGTGCGGCGAAGGGGTTCCATTAAAAAGTCTTTGAATTGATCTTTGCTTCTTTCGAAGCAATCTATCTATTTTTTTACGAGAATAAAAAATAATACAATATTAGTAATAGGTATAAAACTTTAGTAACACGTAAATACGTATTAAACCGTTTAAAACACACGTGGGCATTGATTATTAGATTCCAAAATCAATTTTATAAAAAAGTTTCTCTAATGTCACGAATTGGTATAAAGAGCACAAAGAGAATAATTAGCTTTCGCTCGACAATTACAACTGAACTATGAACAATATTATTATGTGTATTTATTAAAATCTTGCTTTAATTTTTCAGGTCTATATGGGAAAAATCAAATACTACATAATGAAATACACAAAACACCTGCATGCGGATCTAGGAATTTGCTAGGTAAGTATCTGGGTGAATTTCACGAGCGTTTTGAGCTTCGCCGCGAGCTGTTATCGGTGTTTATTTAAAAAACGCTACACGCCGTGTTCAAACGCTCGTGAAATTCACTCACCTACAGATGATATACATCTGTATCTGCCTTTTTTTTACTATAGAAACTAGGTTTTATTCACATCGCGTGGAAAATGCTTCAGAAACTTTGAGAAACATTATGTTGACTGTTTTCAGGAAGATTCGCTGGAGACCCGGCTTTGGTATTCCAAAGCCGGGTCTCCAGCGAATCTTCTCTCAGCAAGCAATACTAGGTACATATGTTACCGAGACTTCGCACGAATCTTTTTCTGAACGACCCTGCAGTCTGTGTAGTAAGTATAAATAATAGTAAACAGTATGTAATATTATGTTTTTGTAACGCGAAGGTTTAAAAAAACGGTAGCGTAGCATACTCCTAAAGTAAATAAGAGTCAAATGCGGGATCAATAAATCACGGTAAGTATAGCTAGCGACCAAAAATCTGTTGGAAGCACAGAGATAAATATGTACTACGTACGTTCCAACTCGTCAAAGGTGAAGTGTGTATCTTTTTGTATTTCCATCCACATGGCCCCGTGCTTTTTGCGAAACCTGATCTCTTCCATGGGATCCAGGGCCGAGTCTAAGGACGCCGACATCTTGAGATACTATTTGTTTCTCCTTTCTAATTTAGTAAATGTTTAAACAAACAAATATTGTTGTGATTATATTAATTTTTGACAGATGTTACAGAGATATATATAACGGATATATTTGACTTTTGACATGGTATGTCTATTATAATGTCAGGTTGTTTATTTCGGATCGTCTTGGCGAACGATGAAGCCATAACACAAAAAATATATATAATGGAATCATAGAATTAGTAGGTACTAACGTAGTACTAATTCCATGATAATACCTATGGGATCGGGGCTGCGCGCGGGGTCCTTCTAATGTACTCGTATGAAATTAATTACATTATCAATTAATCATATTTTTTATTATATCTGTGATTACTTCGAAATTGAAAATCGCATGAAATTAGTAGATGCTCCGTTACTAAATCTATGAAAAATTCTTCTCTTAATAACGTTCTTGATAAATTATAATCAAAAAATTCGTTAAAGTTAAATGGTATACGAATTGTATTTTCTAATCTTTGTATAGTTATGTAAAACTGAGGATAAAGACTCCGCTGTACTGGAGCCTACTATAAATTTTAAAAAATTTATGATACTTATAGGAAGCAAAGCTAGTCGTTTTTCACTTATAATGTCGACAGTTACGTCTTGCTATCTCGGAAAATCAATTGACTCCAATAATAGCTATACTTCATTAATTGCGTGGCGGCACACTAACCAAGTTAATTGGTTAGTGTGTATTCGGGATTCCAGACAGGGAAAGATTTATTTCTATTTATATATTGGGTTAATATATAAACATATAAGTAAGTCATATACACACAGTTAAGGTACAACATTCTAGTAGCTTTTAGTATCACACGACTATCTATATATATTCGCATTATATATCTATATATATTCGCATTATATATCTATATATATATATTCGCATCGTATAGCTCTGTAACTTCTTAGTTTGATTTTAGTTTAGTTATTGACTAAACATTTATTGCTATATTATATAATAATTGGCAGGGTACGGCGAAGGCCGGTAAAAAGAGCATTCAATTATAAATTAAAACAATAAACTGGTGGCCAAATAGCACTTTAGGGTCTCTGCACCAACTAACTTATGTTTTTACAATAAATGTATATATATCTAATTTTATATGAGTACAATCTTTACATATATTATTTGAATTATATATATAAACAGTACCCAGTACCCTAAAACCCTTACGTAGTACCCTAAAACCCGTACGTAGTCCGCGTACTAAAAGTATAAATATTATTTATGCAAACATTTAGATAGAGAGTATTATGTTTGTTATTCAATCACCCGCATTATATTAGCTTTATATGAAATTTGATACACGTATAAAGAAAACGTTGAATAACATGGCTGAGGGTCGTAGTCATTACGTGGAATTGAACACACACAAAAATTTTCTTGGCATTAGTAATGGAGTGGTTTGCCATTGCCTTCTCCATTTCAGACACAAGTTAATAATCAACCAGTGTGCAGGTTTCCTTACGATGTTTTCCTTCACCGGAAGCAAGTGGTGGTCAATGAAAAGTCAGATTGGTATACAAACTCATGTGACACGAGTGGGATTCGAACCTGGGACCAAACGATTCACAGGCGGGTCTTAACCGTTACACCACCACCCCTTACACACATCGTAACACATAGCGTAATACATAGCATAGGTACTTTATATTTCGAAATCCTTACGGAAACAAACATTTGGTGCGCAGCGGTACAAAATGAACCATGTTCCTACTTTAAAGTCCATTAAAAAACATGTTATAATTCAAGGATTTACCACGCTTCAATCAAGCCGGAATCGTCTATAACTCAGTGCATGAATCAATAATTTCAAAAAAATATTTATAGTCCATCCAACTATCTTTGATTGAATTCATAAACAAACTAAAATAAAAATCATTGAAATTCGTCTGCAAGCAAAATGTAATCAAACGAGCATGTATCATACTTTAAAAATATTTTCCTGCAATATATATATATATATGTATATTTTACTTTTGTTTCATATTCAACTTCCTATATTACTATACTAAGTAGTAACTAAAAACGTGATTGATGTATAAGTACCTCACGCAAAAGTACTAGAAGGTACCTACGGAACTTGCATATAACCAATTAATGTCTTTGAACTTCCAGTTTATGTGTACAAATATATAAGTATCCAATTCCACATACCTATATAGATAATTGCTAATTTTCCATCGCAACAAACAATGGAACCTCACACATATTATTGTTATTAAAGTTTTCCATTAATTTCAATCTCACCCTCACCTCCATACATAGGTATACGTGCCATCGCTAAACTTTGGTTAGCGTTCACTGTGTGTGCGTTCGATTCGTAAACTTTGGTAAGATAACAATAATAGAGATATTTCACACAATACGCAATCTGTTCGTCTATTGCCATTCAAAATAATATAACACAACTGAGACACATACAACAACATATAGATTTGTTAAAAAAAATAAAAAAAAACTATATAAAAATATATAAGTAATATAAGAATATGCTTAGTATTCAATGGAACTGTTTACTGCTTACTGTTTACTTAGTATGCAATGGAAATGAACTGTGAAAATATTAGAAAGTCAGACCTTGTCGTCGAATCATCTTCATATAACTGTCTGTGTACTAAATCAAATCATATCAAATTCTAATGATATTTAAAAAAATCATCAAATCAAAATGTGTAATAAATCAACGTGCTGTATATTTCTAAAGGTTATAAATATCTATTAAAAACTAACGTTATCTTTAGAAGATGTCTGAAAAATGGTACTAGAGTAGATTAATGGCAGAAAGTTGTGGAAATATAAAATGCGCAACAGCCTCGCAAGTGGGAAATGTTTGTTCCTTGCTTGAGGGCAGTCGGCTAGCTAGCGTCACCCCGCGCGCTCGCCGCTCCGCGCCGCGCTGCGCTCCTCCGCTACGTCGCGTTCGCACCGCGACTCGCGAACTCCATCATTAAACTTGCAAAGTTTAATGATAAATTATATTAATAAAACCCGGCACATCTACTCCTTACTTTAATCATATTGAGACAATTTTACACAAATTTAAAAGTTTAATCGCAACTTATGAGTTAAAGAATTGAAAAATAGAAGTATTCTTAAGTTGTTGTGAGTTAAAATTCAGTGTGTCGTTTGCTTAGTTGGCTAATAATACAATTTCCATAAAAACATATTGAAGTTTAATAAATAAAATTCAATGTAACTGATTTGACTTGTTTTGCTACTTCCGAAAGTTGGAAAACATTTAACAAACTCTTCAGATTAACTGAACTGTGACATGTCAAACCAATTCAATTTCTGGGTTAAGTATAGTTTACTTATGTAGTTAATAAATATTCTTAATAAATAAATAAAAACACGTATAACTGGATGCTGACATAAACTCATCTGCGATGTAATTAGCATTAAAAATTAAATAGCGAGTAGCTATGCGAATATTATTTTCTGTAACAGTAAGCATTGTGTCGTATATTACCTAATATATTTTATAATAACAACAATCTCATATTAATCGATATACTTTATACATTTTCATCTTTTATCATTCTTTTATACATGTGCGAATTGAAATTTTATGATTTGATAACATTTTGATGATATTGTATTATTTGGGAGCCCATTTTGACTTACAATTGATATTTACATACATTTGTCGAAAGTTACTTATCAAGTGTCAAGTTGTACTCCTAAAATATTTAAAGAGATTTTCTATCCGTCATATCCGACAGCGCGGCGGCGCGGCCCATTCGGTCCTCACATGGAATCAATTCCAATTGGAAGGTTCAAGGGTACTCGATCATAAACTCTGTGTCAAATTAGTGTGACAGTGAAGAAAAATTTTCTTCTGTGTCTGTATGTATATGACAAAATAGTATGATAGAAAGTCCGCACCCATCCTATTGTTGTTCAATTTTCTTATCTCCGCTGTCAAAGGAATCTTAAAAACAATTTTCTGATTTCATATTTCCACAGAAACTTTTACTACAGTTTTGTTTCAATATGTGCCAAACCGTTGCCAAGCTCAATTCAAGATGCTAAAACTATAGACATGAACCTAACAGTTACACTTTATGGAAATAATCATTTTTGTAGGTAAAGAAAAGTACACACGAACTGAAGTGTAAAAATAATAATATTTTTAATTATTTGAGCAAAAAGCTCATCTTCAGAATTAATAGGTATTTATAGTATTATCCATGGAATTAGTAGGTACTCCGTACAATGTATTACCTTACCGTGCACACTGCTGGCAGCCCTCGGGTTATGCTACCACGTGGCAATAACAAGCGGGGTTGCTACCTAGTATGGTTTTAGTATATTTGTTTTTGATGCCTAAAGAAGACGAAAAAAGCACATTTGAAAATAACTCATTCGTTTTAAATTTCTTTTGCAGAAACAATTAATGTAATAACACTTTGTGGTCACGAATTGTTGTTTGTTTAGGATGAACAGCAAAGAGTCACTAAAGCGAAATATTATTTTTTAATCTAAGTAATTTACATAACCCGATACGATATTGTAGCTATGTTTTTTAGGAAAGTCTACAATTTGGCCAAATCTATTTGTAGTCCTGAACCTAATAATAGATTTAATTATCTTTCTAGTAACATACATAATTAATGTATATTAACTAGTGCTAATTAAATGTGCAATGAGGATTGCAAGTATAATTAGTAGATAAGTACATACTCACGAATAAAAAAAACTAAGTTATAGTACTAATTAGAACTGTTCTCATCTCGGCATATTCGGAGTGCGTTCGGGGTTGTAACGCCGCCTGCGTCGATTTCAACCCGCCTTGGGAATGCTATAGTGGCCTCTCAGCTATTGGTCATATTCTAGGCCCTTCAATATTACTGTGTAATAATGGATCTTCACAATAAAACGATAAGGAAAACTTTAATGACCAGTCTGATATCAGAAACATCTTCAACGTCAACCACAAATAAAATAATCTGGTGTTTATCTTAATAATAAAGATCGCGCTAACATATTTTTATTTTGCTGTTATTTATCAAAAGGGTTCGGAAAATTTCTTAAGGGTCAAAGAGGCGTTACATTACTATTTTTTGCTCATCTATTTAACCTTTACATTGTAGTAGGAAACTCAATAATCTAAAGTATAATTTGAATTTAAATGTAATAAAGACAAACATCGATATTAAGTAGTTTTTACAAACACACATTTCGAATACAGTGTGAATTACCTAATAATAATATCTTCCAAAATATTGTTTATCGGTTTTTTGTATCTCACTATAGCATCAGCACATGTTATCCTGCTTTCCCCAAGTTCTCGCATTCTTTATTGTTGTTTGAAGGTAGCCAGGGGTAGGTACATATATCTACGCATTTCATACATAGGAACATGTAAACGGAATCCGTGTATATATTTGTGATTTGTAACTTTGTGTGATTTACAGGATATTTTCGCATACTTCATTGAGCTAGCATTAGCTGGATCGAATACCGAATACCATGTCACTTATGTCGAAAGCGACAGAGAAATTTTATTACGTACTTATTAATCTATAGACTTAAAAGACACTTAACGAACTTGAAAAGATTTTTAAATATAATACGTAAAAGACACTTAAAGAACTTGAAAAGATTTTTAAATATAATAAGTACAAGTAATTTATTATATGTATGAACAAACATGGGAATTTTTTTTGGCGCCTAATAATATCCCCTAGAAGTTAATTTACTTTCTGTGTTGCATTGATAAAAAATAGATAGGATTATTTTATTTTATTATTATGGCTAAATTTAGGGATGGTCCGAATATATCATTCTATGTAATAAGGCCTTCCCAGCATATTTGCAAGGGAATGTCTAAGGGATACGTCCACGATAACAAAAACTATCATGTGACCAGCTCCTGATTTATTTGATAAATTATATCTAATTCGGACTTTTTCTGCCGCCTGTTCTTAAGTATACTATTTTTCACGAAAGTATTTTTGTACATTGAATGAAAGCTAAATAAGTATCTTAGTTTACAATTATTATATTATTTATGATTATAGATAAGTAGCTATTCTGGATCATAAGTAGTTTTAAACTTGTAATTGGCCTTTTTTGTATGTTTGATACTAGTCGATACAGCAAGCATCTGTAACTTATAAACGACTAGGTATGTGTATTGTATGGTTATTCTAGTTTTAATTTATGCCATTATTTAAATTTCTTGGTGTAACGCGTAAAATATATAACGACAGAAACCGCGTCGACGCGCGTCAGTCCCGCCCTGCAAGCCGTTACAAAACCGTCGTCTTGCCTTTTGTTCGCTGTCGTATACAGTAAACTATGTCATACATAAATTTCTATTTCTATCATAACACCCATTGTAAACAACATAACAATATCATCATGTTTACGTTCTTGTTGATTACATGTAATGGGTAAACAAAAATCCTCCTGAAAATCCTTCAAGGATTTTGGCCTCTGATTATATGCATGTACATATGTATGGTCGCTGAGCCAGCGATTTATTAGTCGGCTCTCTGAAGGGCATCCAAGTGTCTGAGTACTTCATCACACCAGTTCTTGTTTGTCCACTCTTTTAACTGCGCGATCCCCTCTCGTGCTCTCAACGTGGTTAGGTCGAAGTCTTTGCATGGGTAAAGTGATGTCGAAAATTCAAAGTACACGACCGATCCCTACAGCATGTAATGAAAAGACAATAAATAATCTCTCAAATACCTAATATAAACCGTTTTTCTTATTAAAATACAGTAACAGAATCTCCGTTCAAAAATACACAATTGCCCATGAAAATATACAAAAATCGCTAATCCCAGATTCGACATGCAAATAGTTTTGTGTAGGTATAGATCTGGAGTACTTATATATGGATGTTAGGTACATTTAAGTTCGTTTTCTTTTGGATACCAAAGTCTCACTTTTAGAGTAACCTTAAATATCATTACATATCGGCTTTCCTGCTTCGTCGGGCAACTGAAATAAGTAGATAAAATATTTTTCTTACTTAATGGGATTCTAGCAACAAAAAAGGTCACAAATGACTGAGCACCTTCAAACGGAAATTAGGACTTGGCAATTCCCTTTACAAATAACGTATTTTAAGACCAAAAACAAAAACAACTTTTTGGATAATCCGTTATTTTAATATTGTAATATTTAAGTAGTTAAATAATTGTTATTACATAACTATCTTAAGCGATTTTGCCTGTATGGACCAAAGTATTAAAGATTGTTGACTAAGTAAAATTAATTATGTGCGTGTGGTCTGAGGGCACACTACTTGAAATTAATAATTATTAGATTGTTCAAACCTATACATAAGGCTTTCGTTACACTGCTAACAGATAAATTTATCTTACGTAAAATGTTCAAGTTTAATAAAGAAATAAATACTAAATACATAGACCTGAATTTCTTATTGCTTACAACTGTACAGCTTTGGTGTAACTGCTTGAAAGTTGATTCATGTTCTAGACAGTTATACACAGCAGCTGCCCCAGCTGGTTTTAATATTCCCTTTCATTTCAGCTTTTCTTATAAATAAACAATATGGTGCTGTTGTACTTGTCGTATATAAAATCATTACTTTAATGTTTTCTTTAATGATAAGTTTTAAAACGAAACGATGACTTTCATATATCCTTGTTTCCTCTACGTATATATTACGTACTACCCAGAAATTGAATATATTTTTTTAATTTGACCAATTTTATAATGTTATCTAATCGCCGCAAGAAACAAGTTAAACATGTCACTATTTGTATTACATTATATTTGAAATGTTAAAGACAAATACGTTCATATCTAGCATATATAGATAAAGTTATTTTATCTCAGTGAATCTAAAACAAACTATACAGTGTCTGTGATCATATCATTGATAAATTATAAAATGTGTACACAAAATAGTTAATATGCAGAATTCCACTCGATTTTTGGACCTGTCCACGGACCCCAAACTGCAGTTGCTCAATAGACTTATAAAAGAATGTTTTAGAGGAAATGTTACTCACAACACACAGCTTGCTTCAGTACATCCAACTGGTGAGTCACTTTGTATAATTTAGCAGGTAAGAGTATAGATACAATCCATTTAGTCGGTTATTATTTATAGAAATTTTGAAAATCAAACTGCCATATATGTTGGTTTCATTTAGTTTAATTACATCCATCAACATAATGACTACGTTACAATGAATCGATGCTGTGCATATTTGTCACCACAGAAACTTGTATGGTATACTAATCACAGAGAGATTGAATGGCTATTTGTTATGTTTTTATCTATAGCTTTGATTAACGGATATATATTACACAAAATAGTTAACACGTATTACATAAAATAGTATTATTATAATTAATATATATTACACAAAATATTTACAGAAGGTAGGCCAGGGAAGACGTTGATTAAATACGTAAATTCAAGTTTCATAAAATACTATTATATTCTATATTAATTATGTTCAGGACGTCGATTTACAAATAAAATGTTTTTTAATTTTCTTCAATAGTTATCCAAAAACCATTTTGTTCTGTCTGGGTAACATTCTGCTGACAGACAAGTGAATAGCGAAATCCCTTTTGCCCTGAACACCTTTTGGGTAAACCGAGATGTCGGTTGCTGTTGAATGATAAGGCATCTGTATCCACTAAATATCTGTCAGTATTTACGATGTTACCATCAAACCCATCCACTTTTTTTAATGTGTCAATATTATCATCAGACTACTTACTGGGTGTTACCATTTTCTTCCATTATATTAGATACCATTTTCTTTTAAATTCCCGCAAATTTGTCTTAAACATTTGTTTCAAACGTACAAACGTACAGTAGTTACTGTGAAATAAATGTTTCAAACGAATTATCCTTCAGTATACGAATATTAAATTAGTGCAGGTTTGACCACAAAATGTACAAAAAGGGTCAAATTCGTCCTCTTCAGAGATCGACAGCGATGAGCTAAACCACCACCACCTTTCGAAGAAATTACTTGCACACTAATACCGTTTTTTAAACTTAAGAAGCGTATGTTTAAAAAACTACGTACTATTACATAGGTATATTATGATAAATTATACAAACGTTCGTTCGTTACGTTCGGTTCGTGCCGAAAGTCCCGTTAATATAATTTTTGTAGTTATTTGTTACTATAATTTAATAAATATTACTCTAAAAGAAATGCGACTAATTTCTTCAACACGTGATTACACCACTTATTACAGCTAATAAAGTACGAGTATAGTTCGAGGGTGCAATTGCTTACACTCAACTCCGCTTTACATCTCAATTGTGAGGAAAGTAGAAAAAGACCGGCATTACAAGAATAGAACATTTTATTAGTCAACATTTTATATATTTTTTTCCTTAAAAAGAACCAAATAAAGAACTATTTAATTTTTTTTCAAGAACGAAGCACATTTATCCCGCCAGAGTACAGCACTGTATGTTAGGTAAACAAAAGCTTTGGCGCCCTTTTCTATGTTGATTAAAACGTTTATTTTAGAGTACTTTATTAATCCTTTCATTACGTGAGCATGCGTTTGTGAAAATATACAACAATGTAAAATATTCGGTTGCCGAAATATTGGGAAAAAACGTGTGTACCTTAGTTGTACCAGTATCGCTATCTGCGCTGAGCTTTGCGTAATATGCCCTATTGATGACTATGTTTGAAACATTCATACGAAGACAAGGCTGAATAGAGAAACGACCTCTTTGGTTATTGGGCTGAATGCATGATGTCTATTGTACGCGAACTTTTTGAAAGAGTGAAGTGTTTTTTTGAAATTACTTACCGCCTTCGGGCTTTTCTAGCTACATTATTACCTAGCGCTTTTTGGTCACCTACAAGCCCCATTCGGGCTAATAAGGACCTATTTGTCAAAATATGAAAGATGTAATAGTAGATTAGTAGCCAAGGGCTGTAAGGCCCCAATTGTAGCCCGAGATGTATATTTACTGGTGATGATTTACTTTAAAGTTTTGTAGAAAGGTGTAAATAGAATATAAACAATTATTTTTATTGATTCTGATATAAATATAGTTAGAAGGTATTTTCCATTTAATTTTGTTATATTTTAGTTTTGAACATAAAGATAATAGATGGCGCCACCAAGACGTTAAAAGCGCTATGGTTTCGCTCAGAAAAAAAGAATATACTTATATATGTACTTCCGAAACAAATCACTAGATAGATGGCGCCGCTAAAACTTTAAAATCTCTAAGTCGCGCTATGGTTTCTCTCTCACAAATCCTACCAAACTAATATTAAAAAGAGGTAAGCGTTTGTGAGTTGGTATGTTTGCGGCCTCGTAATCTCCGAAGCTACCAAACCGATTTTAAAAATTGTTATTACCAAGAAAGCTACATTATCCGTGATTGCTATAGGCATTTTTGTTTTGAAATAAATTAGTTCAATCGACATTTATGAAGTAATCCGAAAAAAAGCGCTAACTAAAATATCTTACTAGGCTACCATTGATACATGCATGCAATGTACTACAAAAATATAGGTTTTAGTAGATCCATAAAAAAGTCCGCGAAACAATACATCTATATTTTATTATTTATTTATTTATTTATTTATTTATTTATTTATTTATTTATTTATTTATTTATTTATTTATTTATTTATTTATTTATTTATTTATTTATTTATTTATTTATTTATTTATTTATTTATTTATTTATTTATTTATTTATTTATTTATTTATTTATTTATTTATTTATTTATTTATTTATTTACTTATTTATTTATTTATTTATTTATTGGCACATCAACAATATAAACATATGCATTACATTTTTACATTAAATCTTAAGTCTAGTTCTAATGTTTACATCTTTTACAGACGTGCACGGCATTCACTACAACTTTGATTACGTTGATACTTTCACATGCAATAAAATATATACCTAGTATACCTATATAGATATGTAGTATAATCAATAAAATCAACGATTTAACAACTTTTGGAATTTAATTTTAGATTTTTATTTTTAAATATCTATAAGACATTTTATATGTAAAATATATTTATTACATTAGCATTTTCATCCGGGATATCTACATATCGCATATAGTAAGAAGCGGAATTTGGACAAATTGTGGGACGAGATACGTAGCGGGAAACAGGAAATTGAACTAAAGATGAGAATTTGAATCATATACGTTTCATATGTCTTACAGGGTAGGTACGCGATAAAAAAGCTGCTGAGATTTTGCTATGAAATTCACGCGAGCGAAGCCGCAAGCAAAAGCTGGTAATTACATAAAACAAATGAGTAACATTTTATTTTTGCAGGTAATGTGCCCTGGTGTCCGCGAACTTTCGACGGGTTCGCCTGCTGGGACGAGACGCCGCCCGACTCCACGGTGTTACAGCCTTGTCCTGACTTTGTTGTTGGCTTTGACTCTCGTCGCTTTGCCTATAAAACGTAAGTATACACCAACCGGTGTAGGAAATAGAACAAACGTATAATTTAGAAGCTATTCTAAATCGAAGATATGGTTAGCAACGCAAGGTTTACGCCCAACAATATGATAAACATGGTCTATGGGACTTATTACGTTTGACCCTGTCTACTCCGTTAGTAATAACAACGTGCAGCTCAATACATAATAAGTTATACTTAAGTCTTTATCTATACAAATTCGTAAACTCATTATCTATACCTAGCATTGCACCATACATGCTAAAATACTCTAATATACAAATTATTATGTAGTTATATTTTGATATCATATAAAGATGCCAATGCATTCAATATTAACCAGATAGCGAGGAAATATAAGCGAAAATGATCCTCAATATTGAGCCGGTCATTAGCAGATATTTCTTTTAGAAACCCTCATAAACTGGTTTAATCATGACTCCTCCGCCGGCCTTACGCGATAAATCTAATAAGTACCCAGGACTATGTAGCTTTTTATTACACTAATTTAGCCATTTACTTGAATGAATTTACATTAAAAGCACTTAAAAACCGGCCAAGTGCGAGTCGGGCCCGCGCGCACTGAAGATTCCGTGCGAGAGTACATGGTTACAATAAGTATAAAATAGGCGAAAAGTCTATAAATAGGTAATTTCAAAATATATATTTTTTGTTCTTATTAAAAAGTATATATTTTAATAGCACCAGATCAAGAAAAAAACTAACGTCAAAGTTAACGGTGCAACGTGGGTGCAACTTAATAACTTACACTAACTTCATAATAAATCTTCAATAGCACTTATTTCTTAAATAAATTAAATACAACTTTTATCTGATGTAATATGAATGAATGAGATGATATGTAAAGGATGTGCTTTCTGGGTTCTTTTCTCCGACATTAATTTAAGCATCGTAGACCAGAGCCCGCTTTCTTACTTTTTTCTTCTTAACTTCACACTATCGTTTAAATTCTAGTAAATGATCCTGGTAGACCAGGACCACATAGAAGCCAGATATTTATTCCCTACCTGATTTTAGTGTGTGATCATAAAGATTTCTAAGACCCCTCGCCTAAAACACACCCACCCGTGACAGAAAAGGCAAACTTCACCAAATATATAATTTACAGGGAATTTATAAAATGGGAATGCAAGTATAGCTGAATGCTGCAAAGATATGAACAATAAAAAAAAACATTTTGTTTAATAAGTGTTGCGGGCTAAATTCATTTCGAATTATATAAGGGCACAGGGACTGTCTCCGTCAAGTAAAGAGATTTATTTATTTATATAATTAGATTTTATATAACTTGGCCATTGACTTCACCTTATCAACATAAAATTATGCTGAATGTCCAACGGACGGTCACATAAAACGTTATACTTGGCTTGGTTTTACTTCTTCTTCTTTACTTCATCAAGACTGGACTAATTAAGCAAACCGTGTACTACAAAAACTTCACTGTCAATATTTTTCACCGATAAGCTACCGATATATTCAATCTTACAGTACAAATGAAACTGTCAAGAGAACGTAATGTATTGTAGCGTTTCGGAAGGAACTCCCGTCATCCATCAATAACTTCTACAAATATTAGCTTGTGGTGTACTGCAGTAAAGCAATCAATAGAAATATGAGATCGTACAAAATTATCTACTAAAAGTTGTAGATGTTTATTTAGAAAGCAGATTTAATGGGCAGGCAGCGGTCGAGTGGCCGACTGTATTTGTTTTCGTGCGTCTGGCTTCCATCTTGGCCGCGGCCATTACTGCCAGTGCAAGTGGCTAAACACGCATGGGCAATATTTTATTTAAAAATACTTTATCTTCGTGACGACATGGCGTCATCAAAGGCCTGTACATTCAAGAACAAACGTTTACAATTCTCGTCAGTCACTCCATTAAAGGCTATGTTTAAATAGAAAACCTAACAATTATAATCGTAGAATTACAAATCGACTTACTTAGTTTTTATGTAGGTATACATTATTTATTATCCTTTGCTAGAATACATCTTACCAGGGTAGACCACATAACATTTTATGATTGTCGATCCATTTAGTCCACTGGAACTATTATGCCTGTTGGACCACCGGAACTGATACATGAGAGAGCCACATGTTCCGTACAAATTGTGCCCCTGAATATTAGTAAGAACAATTCTCGTTGATGAGCTGGTGGACGGGCCATATTTATGATAAATTTTCATGGAGCCTCCACTGACTAATACTAAAAATGACATTGGACGGATTTTGGCGCGAAGTTAAGTTTGCAGGTAAAATAATACTATAATAAGCTGATTAATTTGTCAAAATAACCTCAGAAACTTAGCTCAGGAGAGTAAATATTAATATTAATAAATCTAGAATGTTCTTATTATCACTCATCATTTTACCCTCAGATTCTAGACAGCATACAGTCCATTTAATAAAATCTGCAACGAGATTTGTCCTGTCTGTTTCCTCAAGTGACATAATGTCGCATCTTGTTAACTTTGAGTTAGTAAATAATTAATTGGACAGCAACGACTTACTATCGTAATAGAATGAAAATGTTTCAATTTCATTCTATCACGATACTATTTCGTATTACTAATAAAAACATATTATTATTAAAGCTTTTGTAGGGAATTTCACGTGTAATTAAAATGGAGGTTTCGTGTAATTAAAATTTGACATCAGTGTTAACACGCTCGAGAAGAAGATTCAAATTCACTTCAATCAACGTCAAATTGGACACTAGTGGTAATACTATTTTGCCTGCCACTTTGGGCCTTATATTGCGAGCATAGATTATAGGTTAAAATATTTGACGCATACAACCAAACAAACAAGCATTAAACTTTATAAAAATGCTTGTAAAAAAAGGTAACCTACTCTATATCTTTTAATAAACTTCAGTAGGTACATCGAGAGGCAAAATATATGGCGAAGAATGTAACACGAGGGTGATATACTGTGTACTCGTTGCAGATGCACCGAGAACGGGACTTGGTTCACACACCCCCAGGCTGCCTCCCCTTGGACCAATTACACCTCGTGTGTGGACATGGAGGACTTGAACGTATGTATACAATACCACGTCACCGTTGGTAAAATATGTGATACCATTTTATATTTATAGTGTTATATTTTATACAATATACCATTTATATACAATATCTTGTGCGAATTTACGAATATTCTATTATATCACTGGCTAATACAGTATTTTAGTAACGAATTTGGAAGTACCTTAGGGAATTATATTATGTAACAAAGATACACCCCGATGTGAGAGCACCAACTCTCTTGCTGTTTATAGTCTTAGCTAATTTTGTTTGATTTGTACCTACTTTTTTGTATATTGACAGACAAAATATTATTTTTTTATTTTGACTGAAATGATGTTGGTTTGGACAGTTTGCAATTTTCCATTATTAAAATGACATTACATATTAGTATTTAATGAGGTTGGAAACTTAGGACTACATCTAAATATGATTAGACAGCAGTTTCATATCTAAATCGCCTGAAGACTATACTCGCGATATTGTCATACCGTTACGGTTACATCATTTAGGGCTAACTAAAAAATGCATAATCAATACTAACATTATCGTACAGATAGTAATATTATTTTAAAAAACGAAAATTTTATTTATTATAACCTTATAACATCATAACAGTAATGACACCAAAAAGCAATGTTATAAGTACATGAATAAGTGTATAATAATGGGTATTACATAAAATATATAGGTATGTATCTTACTTAGATACATTTAATATGAGTTCATGTATTTCCGAACGACAAGCATGATTTTTGACAGGCTATCATTAAAAACATCTGCTTCATTAGCTACAGGGTTAACAATCCTTATAGCTGATAGTGACAAGGGAGCAAACTTAAGTAAATTGGTTCTAGCAACTGGAACGTCAAACAGAGCGGGCTGGCGCCGCGCGATCACATAGTCATTGGGTACTAGCAACTATTTGAAAGTTTGTATGCTAGATGTATGTTTATACGGACACCTTATAAAAATGTAGTGTTACAAAAATAATTCTTTTATGTTCTACACCTATAGAGAAGTTAAATAGTTTCAACATATAAATTCAAGAATATGGTGTATGTACGAGTAAGTACCTAGACATGCACGGGATTTTATTATAGCAGCGCGATATACTCTTATGAATCTATGAACAGGTAAGTATATCAGAGAAAAGTGTAGTTTAAACATATGGGTGGTGTTTTATGTATATGAATGAATACATTTATTTTTAGGCAATCACGGTACATACATGTATACCGTAATCATACCGTGATTGCCTAAAAATCTAGTTAAGTTATCTAATTTCTAGGACAAAAAAAGAGTTATTGAGAGAGAAAGAGAGATTAATGAAAATATTGCCCAGTAGCAGTACATTACGAATACATTTAATCATATTACTATAATTATATATTTTTTAGCATTAAGTTAACTACAAATTACTAGTATTTTGTGCAATAAGGTTTAAATAGATAAAATTTATAATAATACAAGTAATTAAAATAGGGTGTGTGATTTTCATTCTTACTCTTTCGTGTAGAATCTACAAGGCACTAGTCATGAAATACTTATAGAAAAATAAAATACCTTTTCCATGATTTTGTGAGCTAATATGCGCTAGAGTGCCAAAGCAAAACTAATGGTGACATTCACAGAGTGCACTGATCTAATGAAGCACTCTATCTTACATCCAATTATATGTAACAAATATTATTTTAAGAATATATACTAACCATTTAATTATAATTTACTTAATGGCTTACTTAGGCCCCGAAGAATTTTCCAGATATAGTATTTTAGCTATTTGGGTTTACTTCACTAGTGTACATTAATATTCCTTTGAAATATCATAAAGATTTTAAATTAAAGATCAAGAATCAAATTTTTATCAGATTTAAGTACGACTAGATGGACATGAGTTGGTATGGGGTAAAACATCTATCATCAAAAGTCTACATCAACTAAGTTTAACTCATAGTGGAGGTTACATGTCAAGTATTCAAAGATCGTATAAATATTCCAATAAAATGGTTCATAACTTTCGATATTGAAGAATCGCTGGGTCCCGCGTCAGCGCCGTAACTATCTACGTTTTTGACCGGTGTAGAAACTTTTTGATGGTACCCATGGAGCATAGGATTGCTATGAGGGCCTGAATAATCTCATCTTCATTCTAACAGTAGATACTGCGTTAATGCTAGATTTGATGATAATCAGTCTATAATCATTAATAGAGATATTAAGAGAAAAAGAAAAAAGGTATGTTTTTATTTTTCTTTCTTAATAAAAAATGCAAGTGATCCCCGTGACCAGATAAGCGAGCAGATAATATGTCCATACCGATGCATGATAGGTATTTGCACTGTGTGGTAATTATTAGATATCATAGCAAATTCGGACAGAAAACTTAGTAAATTTTTGACTGAATCAAGAATATGGAATTCGGAAGCCAATCGCACCTACGTTTTATCAATCATCAATATTAATACATATAATAAAACAGTAAAAAAAGTATTTCTGTACAATGAAGATATTTCAATAAAAAAAATTAGATCGATAGAGAATCAGTAATAGAATAACATTTTTTTAAGTCTGTCTGTTTGTCTGTTTATCTGTTTGTTTGCACACGCTAATCTCTGGATCTACTCTGGTCGGATTCGAAAGAAACTTTTTTGTTGTATAGCTATAAAGTCTAGTCAACATAAAGGGTATAATTTATTTTGGAAACTAGAACAGCTCTAATAAAAACTGTAGGAAATATAGAAAAGTCACCTTAACAAAAATTGTTCGAATTGTTGTAACAGATATGACAAAAGCGCCTTAACAAAAGTTGGTCAGCCTGATGAGCATTTTCTGTAGACTTTTAAAAATCGAAGATATGGAACACCTGATGATGAACTTCAACAGACCAGCTACACTATAACAGATGTGACAAAAGCGCCTTAACAAAAGTTGATCAGCCTAATGAGCATTTTTAACATAGGTATTTATAAAAAGACTCATTTGGTCCACGTTTTTAACCATGATTCACAAACCTCTTGAGACTCATAAAAATCTATTTTATTCCCCATGTCTTTGCCGCGAGCAACACTTTTTTTTATAATATATATGAAAATGACATCTTAGTAAAAGTTAACCAATCTGATCAATCATTTTCTGTTAAGTAAAGTCTTAGCAGAAATTGTTCAACCGGAGGAGCAGTAACGGTTGGCGTATTAAAATAAGGAGATTTCGAACATTTCTGAAACGGAAGTTCTGTAATAAATTTAATACCCTATACTATTATAACATAAGCTGGGAGTACCTCCACGAGGTGAAGGCGGAAATAGTTTGGGCTAAGTTTCGATGACCACGGAAGTTATTCGTTGAAAACTTGCCTGAACTGTTACGCGAACGAAGTCGCGGGCATCAGCTATCAGTTTACCCATGTAACATTATTAACTGCGGCCCCTGAAACTGCCCAGGGGCAGGTGGTCCCCAGGTCCGGAGCAAGTGCTTGTGGAAAATAAACACGCCACTCGCCGGGGACCACATTAGCGTCAGCTGCCCTCTTCGAAGCCTATTTAGCTGCCAACAATCCATCATGGTTATCCCTAAGCGAAATATATTTTCAATTTTCTAGATTCTTTATTCAATTATAACAATAAACAGCAAAATAAAAAGAGTTTGACAAACTAAAAAGAACTTCATTCATATTATCAACATATTGTTGTATATTAACAACATTAATCTAAGTAAGAACAATGTTCTTGTGACTTCGGAAACAAATGAACATATTTTGAAAAAACTATTTCTTACTTCACAAATTAGTACGTAACGTATTTAACACGCAATTCATTTCCCTATATATTTACTTTTCCTTTCCATATAAATCAAGTTAATTATAGTTATTATACAATATTGAGAATTTAACTCATTGTTTATATACTTTATCAAAATCATTCATTCATTATTTCATTCATTCATTCATTCATTCATTCATTCATTCATTCATTCATTCATTCATTCATTCATTCATTCAAATCATTCGTCTTTCCGTTTGAACATTATATTTTTGACGCTTTACCAGCCTCATGTATTTTAACACTTTCCACTCTATTTGTCGGTATCACTTTAAGCGTAATTAATTATGGTGTTTGCATCCGTCGACTCCAAGTTACCATGTCCGGTATACCTCATTTAAAACCGGAACATATTTACATTCGATTTATATACAAATTAATATAATTTATTTACTCGATGGTGTGACGCAAACAGCAAAGTCGCACTACGCATACCATATGGTATGCGTAGTGCGACTTTGCTGTTGTTTAATTACTGGTCGGTTATATAACCGACCAGTAATGAAACAACAGCCGAAAATTAAGTTTATCTTGAGTCGTCAGCCATGAATACAAGTGAGCATACTCATAGGAGTGAGAGAGAAAGCCTTATTGTTACGGATGAATGAGATTTTGGATCTTTCCACGAACGAATATAACTATACACCTTCCCTAAAGATACCTGATAAAATATGTTATTCTTTCCTTCCATAGATAAAAGAAATATTTTCCTTCCCTATATCTAATATCAAAGTGACAGAGTCAAGAGTCACTTGACGAAATTTAATATTAGTTTTCCAATAAACCTAGATAAATAGCTTTTGAAATACATAATGCATACTGAAAAAAAAAACACGTTCGCAAAACGAAACTAAAGGCACTTTTAAAGGGCGTCAGATTTCCTTATTATCTGCCCTGTTCTGGTCCTGTTTTTAGTATGTATGTATGCAATGATTTATTTGCTTTTTGCAGATATGTTGAGTGAGATACATATACTGAATATTCAACTTATACATAGTTAGTCTATTTATTTCTATCTATGCTCTATCTATCTAAGTATTATGCTTTAAATTCTCATTTTTGTGTCGCATTGGTAAATTTATGAGATGACATTGCAATTTTATCTTAGATAGACAGACGAGATAGGCAAGATCATTTCTCGTAACTTAATAATGTCAAATTTTGCGATTTAAGAAAAGATAAATATTGCACAAAAAAACTGACATAATTACTCTACTAGTTGTCCTTCCCGGTTTTGCTCGGGTAAAACCATAATATTTACAACTAAACCTTCCATAAGAATCACACTTACTATCTATGTATTAAAAAACCCCACATCAAAATCTGTTGCGTGTTAAAGTCCTAAGAATACATAGGGAGGGACGGGTAGGAAGCGACTTTGTTTATACTTATGTAACACACGTTGTTTAAATATTCATTTCACTAAAGAATGAACTTGGACTTAATAGGCTAAGGCATGGATTTAGTAAGTACTTCGTACTCCTACTAAGTCCATGGGCTAAGGTTCCATAAGTTTCTATAGCAACCGATTCTTGCAGGATCTAAGGAAAACAGAACCTCTCAAACAAAGGACTACCTCTTTGCGAGTACTTATCAACTTACTGTAACGTCAACACTTAATTGATGTAAATTCTAGAGATTTACATACCAAAGACTAAAAAGCCAGTTTGGAGTTTTATATTAGAACGTCTTTAAATATGTGTATACCAAATTTATTTATTTTTTTAAGCTGTGAATACAGTACAGATAGACTTTCGCATTAATAATATTTATCATCTTCATTTGCCTTACCTTATCCCACCATCTGGGGTCGGCGCAAAATATCTGTTCCCTCCACAATTCTCTATCTTTTACTGTATTTGGATCCACCCCCAGCAACAATAATAATTAATAATATTTGTATGGATTGCAAAATCAAAATACAAGGCTACTAACTAGAAAATAACAAACACAGTTACAATATCTGAAGATTCAAAATACCTACAATGAGACAGAGCAGTGTGAAGGGCGTGAAATAAAATGAATTGGTTCACAACACAACGAACACTTCTTAAAAATATAAGTTTTATATCAGAAACAATATCTATTATTTTTTTCACATACAAGTAAACTAATAAAGTTATATCAAGTATACTCTATTAATTTTGCAGTTCCGCAACGTAGTGAACAACATTTACATAGGAGGATATTCGATTTCAGTCGCTGCTTTGCTACTTTCAATTTTCGTGTTTATATACTTTAGGTAAGTTTCATTTTGGAAAATAATGTACGTATGAGTAGAAATATACCTATAACACTTTTGCCGTAGTATAGTCACCGTAATCCACTTGATATATATGATTTCATTATCATTTGTATCGTTGTTATAAAAATGTAATGAGATCCAAGCCGAGAACATAACACGATCTCATCAAGTACTCAATACATTTTCACTTTTTTCACAGGCAATGTTGTTTTTGCTAGAAAAGGCATGAATTTTCACAAGCAACACAGTAATAAACCAAAACCGTATCTCAAAACAATCGGTTGACATTATTCAAAGAGACCTTACTATCGTTCCAATTGAAATGGCTCCCACGTACATAGCAAACCCAAAAGTTATCTGTGAATCTTTGACTTGAAAACTTTTATCATATTTCCAGATATTCCAGATATAGATTTAGTTATTCGATAGATGTAAACAAAATAGTCTTAGATAAAAATAAATTTATATTGAAAGATAGAAGGCAACAAATTATAACCGAAATTGTTTTGCAGGACGCTGCAGTGTACACGAATACGTATTCATATACATCTATTTACCTCTTTTGCACTCAACAACATTCTATGGATAGTTTGGTACAAGACTGTCGTGAACAATGTCACCGTGGTCCAGAATAACGAGGTATTTTAACTTTAAATAGGTTATTTTTATTTAAACTTTGATAAGTTAGAAACTCACTACACAACGCAATGCGACTTTAAGTGTATGAAAGACACCACCATGCGATAGTGTATAGGTAGGTTTTTTATCTGTCCACAATTGACGTAGTACTCGTTGAACTTATATAAAAATAAATATAAATAAACACTAGAATATAATAAATAAACCTTGTCCTTTTTTGGAAGTCGGTTAAAAAGAATTTCAATGCTACTGCAACTATAGATGATTAAAACCATGTTTATACCGATGTATACTGGTAGCATATCCGATCAAAAATTAAGGCTTTTGTATACTATAGTAGTAAAAATAAGGGAATTTCTGGAACAAACCGTTCGAAAATCACCTGCGGGCGATGTAATGAGGATGATTGAATCATTTCAAAGAATCCCGCGGTTTTTCTAGAATAGGCAGCGGCATCAAAAATTTATATAGAATTACATGTGCCTATATTTTAAGTAAAATTTATCTATTTGTTTCTCCGCTAGGATTGGTGTCAAGTTCTTCATATCATCACCAACTATTTCATGGTCACCAGTTACATCTGGATGTTCTGTGAAGGACTGCATCTGCATATAGCTCTCGTTGTTGTAAGTAATATCACTAAGTTGCTAGATTACTAGATTGCTAAAAATATTCACTAAGTATATTATATTGTCTAGTCATAAAATAATACGCGTGTATTTCTGTCACATGTGATTTATATACCCTTCCAAGTTCTAGTGTAGAATTACAAGGTACTCGTAGATTGCATAGTACATTTGTTATACTTTTTTGTTTTTGGTTTTGATAATTTAGCTGTTGCGCCGCTAAAAAGATTTGTGAACATCTCTGACACGTCTGGTATGTCTGAAATATTTGCCATTTTGCTCATTTTTTTGAGGTCTTCTTGAGTCTCCAGAGGCATTAACTTCGGCAGGATCATGATAATCAATAGAGGCAGCAACATCATGACTACCATATGATCGAACAAGAAATCAGTCAGACGCCATTGTTCACGTTCTTGAAAATAATTCAACTTCGAAGCTACCTTAAGTTTAAGAGGATACGACAATACTATAACCTCTGACGTTTGAATCAAATCAACTATTCGAGCTCGATATTTTCCTTTAGAATTGATTTCTACTCGCACAGGACCATATTTGTAGTCGGGATGAATGATTTCTACGATGTAAGAACCTTTAGGTACATTACGTATGACAAATGTGCCGTTGTCTCGGAGAAAGCCAATATATTCGCCGCCATTTAGGGATATACGTATATGTACTTGCCAGTTTAGTTTATCTTGATGTGGAGCAGGAAACACTCTTCCTTCAATCGCATACATTCTACTTTCAGGAGTGTCTGCGGAAGAGACCGTGATGAGAATAGTATTTAGAATGAAAATTAACACAAAAAGTCGATGTGACATTTCTATAAAGTTTTAGCAATTTAATTAAATTTCTCTTATTTAGTGTCCTGTCCGTAAGGATATTTTTAGGTCATTCAATGAACTAATGAGCTTCATTAGGTACACTGTGACAGTCACTGTTCAAACTTCAAATTGGTATGTCAACTTTCATATTTCTGTGGCAGAAAACCAGCGCTGACTCCCAGTGTTAATTTCTATAAATCAATTTAATGTTTTTAATTCGACATATTTTTTAATTCGCTTTAGTTTAGCATACTTCGTATTATATTAATTATTGCGTAAAAGTTGACGCAATATATTATTTATATATAATAATAGTTAAAAAACCTTACCTCTTTCCGGATAGATATATGTATAACGTTCTTGGGATACCTACACTATCTGTGCTAAGTACTTTTAAGATATCTGTGCTAAGTAGCTTTAAACGAAACGATAGACATGAAGGGGTGTGCTGATTGCATCATGAATCTAATAACTACTTCGTGTTTGTATAAAGACAGAGAAAACTATAGACAATCTTCCATTTCGCTTATACAAGAAAGAGACGTGCGTATTGGAAATACATAGGAAGAAACAAGACAGAACGCTGACATCTTTTGTCCCCTACCTGCAACTTTGTATGAGTATATCCGGATTAGGCCGGAAAGTTGTGGGTAAATCTTCTATCTCATTTGGTTACATTCGTCCGTCGTATTTTATTTTAGTCCTATTTTATTTTACATATTATATATTATACCTATTTTATTTTAGTCTTTGTGTTTGCAGATTTCTCTTAATATTGAAGTTGTTTAAAGTTTTAATTAATGGTACTTACATAAAGAAAAAAATATAGTCATCCTTATCAGAATCGAAGTACAGGATATTCACGATACTCACTTTACAACTTTAAGAATAATACATTAGTCATTAAACAGCAACAAAAGCATCCACGTAAATGCATTCTGTGCTAAAAGTATTTTTAGCAAAAATAATACATATCTAAAATTTTACCTGAATGCACCTGAATTCACTTTGATTTGATAGTATGAAATTATTGCTGCATTCGATAACTGAACAACAGACTCTAGAGACTTATGGACATTGGAATACTTCTATGATAAATCCAACATAATTTTACATGATCACGTTCAGTTCAATATCTGAAAATATTCACTGAGCTCGAAAGTGTCTCAGTTAGAAACGTTTAGTGTTATATTAAGAAAAACAATGTAAGTTATCTTGTCAAAGCTATTTCGAAAAATGACACAGATAATCTGAACACGTGTGGTATTTGCCCGAACATTGCTACAAGGTCCGTCAGGGATAAAGTGTTGTAAAAAATACGTAAATCGCAAACTGAAACCAAAAATAATGGTGGCAAGGCAAAATGTTGATACTAATAAAAATATATGCTAATTGTGTTTTGTAATTATTACATCCTCCGAGTAGTCTTTCTTTTTGAACTTGTTCAGTATCGCACTACTTATTTATTTTGCTTTCCACAGAAGAATTATGGGTATGAAGACATATAATTTCATGTTGTGTTATTACTTAATGTATGTATATTTCAGGTATTTGTAAAAGACGAGGTGGCGATGCGATGGTTCGTGTGCCTCGGCTGGGGCCTGCCCCTGGTCATCGTGGTTGTTTACGCTATCGTCCGCTACCAATTACCTGGCGCCACTGACCGGTGAGAGTCTTGATTGAATGATGTGTGATACCAAGAAATAGAATTTCGCCTTAAGATGGCTAACTTATTATCGCCTTAAGAGTATTCGTATCCTATCTCGGTATCTCTGTTTGCTATGAATCTTGTGTTATGATTTTAAGTTTATAATTACTTTCTACTAACATTACTAATTTACATTTAACCTAAAAATAGAAAGTAATTAGTTTATACTATAATAAACAGTGTTGTTTCAGGTGCTGGATGGATCAAAGTGATGCATTCTGGATCATTACCATCCCAGTAGTAATTTCTCTATTGGCCTCCTTCGGTAAGTTTTTTTATATATTGTTATATATATATATATATATATATATATATATATATATATATATATATATATATATATATATATATATATATATATATACATATACATATATACTACGTATAAACGTAACACATTAAGATTGATATAGAAATTCGTAGTTGCTAACATACCTACAATAATACTAAAATCTTTAGATTTTATTTACACGAGTACGCTTTGAATACTATATTTTCCTCCAAATACGTGTATTAAATAATGGTGTTCCAAATTCAATAAGTCCAAATTCAGTAAGTTTTGAAACATTCTTTTTTAACAACTTCACATTACGTAAACGGTACAATACTACAATATTGTGGGTTTTTTTAGTTATTCCCATATACTTACGTAATCTACAACTCATAATCCATCGTAATGAAAAATCACACATAACACCCTCTATACATTACCTTAACCCGGAACGGCACAATTGAGAATCTAACGCGGAGAGCAACCTGGTTAATTAAAAGTAAACGTTATCTAGAGAACGTCATCAGATAGATCTGCACATATGTAGGTACAGACACATTACTCATACGTACTCTGTGTATGTACTGTTTCAAATCAAGGACCAGATATTATTTAAATATATTATGACTCATATATCAACTGCACAATTTGTTTACAGATACAAAAATATTTTCGTAAATATATTATAAGATGTAGCGAAACAGGAAAGTTCCGTCGCTGTCTGTTCCCAGATGAACAGAATCTGTCACTTTCCCAATATAATATAACTACATAGGAATACACTGTTAATTCCCTTGACATCCAACGGAGGCAACAAAAGTGACTAGATTGCAGCCTCACGTCTCGTTCAGATAATACAGATAGGATTTAAGAAACTGCTCGCACATTCTTACATTCCAAATCGAATACTAAAAGATAAACCACCTGACATTTATTTATAATATAATGACTTTACATTAACCATAATTATTCGGTGATTGAAGACTCAAGACTTGTAGAATTTTGTGAAAAAATAAATAAATATCCTGAGCCAAAAATATGATATTATTTTTACAATCACTCTTAGCACCTAGATTTAGTTTATAATTTGCCTCATTTAAAAGTAATAAAATGTAAGTAATTAAAAGTAATTTAATGTCTATGAAAATATTTACGGGCGAAGACTTTTGATCCGCGATGATCGTCATTAGGATTGAATCCGTTGGATCTTCGTACAAATATTTTACAGAAGACAACTAAAGACAGGACCGTGTAAAGTCTCGTGTTAAAGCAATTTATATTTGTTGAGCGTAGTACATGTGTATAGGTACACTGTAGACACACACAGTAAAGTAACTAATTTATTACGGTACCTGAAACTGGGAATTAGAGGGTCAGACCTGGACTCGGGACCGACTTTTGTGGTGTTCTATTTTTGAAATGTATTAAGTACTCACTGCCAAATTGAATAATAAGGTTGTTGCCAGGGTATAAAATGTAAAACGCATTAAGTAAAGCACGATAATGAAATGTCACTATAATTCATAAAATGTATTTATTGTCGTTTTATTTTCATTTTATCATTATTGAAACGTTTATTTACTTTGTCATTGAAAGATATCTTTATAATTGATTGAAATGTGAAATAAACTATCCAACTCCAAACATGAAATCAAAAATGAAAATTCTTCGATATCGAATGAAAACCTAAGACTTTAATGTAGTCACGTAGTTTTAACCTTGTCAAGTCTTTTCGGACCTACTTATGTACATAAGTAAGCAGAGGTACCTAGGTAGTTTTCTAGGTACTTCTGCTTACTTACGACTGTTAAACTTTTTAGACTCAAAATATATAAACTACTTATAAGCTTATAAGTAGTTATTTTGAGTCTAAAAAGTTTAACAGTCGTCGGTTCAGTAGCCCTGAGGTAAATTTGAATAAATAAAATAAGGGAAAGAAAAATGACCCATTTGCGTAGGGAAAATGAATGAGTTTTAAGAAAGTTCAGACATAACCAAATCAAAACATTAATAATTGATTGAATTGGTACCTACTCAAGTTTCTCACATGTACATTCAAATATTTGTTTTTATAATTCAATTGAAAATAAAGAAACAGTGCATATGCGAAAATGTAAAGACCTTAAGATGCAAACATCTGTATGCCGATTTTGAAAATGCATTCATAATAAAAAAGTTTTACTTTTCACATTTATGCCAAAATACGCAGTGTTTATATTCTTCAACTTATCCAATGTTTATCTTATCGAATTGCTGACACGGTGTCAAATTTTATTCAAGGCATCTTTTATTCATGACTTTTCAACTTCTTACCGATAACTAATGACTAGTAAGCGCATGTAAACTAAACTGTCTACTAGTGGGCAGGTGTCGATGGCAACGCAGACTTTAGACTCCTTTCCTCTCCTGTTTTCCTTCACTAGAAGAAAACTATTTATTGGAGAGGACTGTAGTGCTTGAGTTAGGTGCGCTTTGACTATATTACTATATTATCGTACAAGTCTTCATGCTCTCTCATAACAGTATAAAACTATAAACTGTAACTTTCGGTGTACATTGTTACACAGAAAGACATGTCAAAGTCAATAAGGTGAATTTTATTCCTGAATTCCGCACAAAAGCGGTAGTCCGGCACGATTTAATTCCGAGCCAAGACTTGTCTTGACTGAGAAAGCAATCTTCGTTAAATCTCGTTATTGCTGCTTGCAGGGCAACATCCAATTTGGGGCAATAGAATGACAATGAGACTAAAATTAGGAGCTTCATTTCCCGAATTAAAGAAAGTAAATAAGTGTGTTTTACGATGTATGTGTGTATTATGTTACTCTTTCACTTGTTTAATTGTTATGAATTTTGGTACACGGGTACAATATAACCTGGAATACTACATAGCGTATTTTAACCCGAAATTCCCACGGAAGTGAACTGAAACGCAGCAATTACAGTAAAAATATTAAAGCGGTTAATTCCCTCTTTAATAAGATCGTAAAATCCTAGATACCAACACACGTACTAAGATATATGATTTTTTATTGATTTATACTTATCTATATTTCAATTCTTAGCCAGCTTATTGGCAGATGCTTATACTTATAGAACATTCTTATGGCTAATAAATGGCTTATAAATAAATGGGTATAAAATGTTGTCATTAAAATATTGCAGAGTTCGAATTACTTACCTAAAAAAAACAAAGAAAAGTTTTGTGATGTCATTATAGTTGTGTTAGAGCCTTATAGATATATAAATGGTACCTTCTTGAAACACTTCTTAAAAGAAGTGTTGTATTCTCTTCAACCGCCTCATCAAAGACAAAGCCCTCATAAAATTTATCATTTTTTTTATTTTGCGCAAAGATATACGCTGTCGTTACTTCGTGGGCTGCGTTTCCAAGAATATTGAGTAATAACAAAGATGATGATAATAAAGATGGTGTTTCTAGTGTTCCTGATAAACGTGGTGCGCGTGCTGCTGACCAAGCTACACCCTGCTCCCAACCAGCACTCCTCACAGGCCGCTAGGAAAGCCACTAGGGCCGCCCTCATTCTCGTGAGTATATACAGACAAAAAGTCGGGTTTGCAAAATGTGTAACATTTCCCAACAGTCAAATGTTGGCGCCGT
Organism: Plodia interpunctella; assembly: GCF_027563975.2. Classification (NCBI taxonomy): domain Eukaryota; kingdom Metazoa; phylum Arthropoda; class Insecta; order Lepidoptera; family Pyralidae; genus Plodia; species Plodia interpunctella. The sequence continues at coordinate 7,598,859 of NC_071324.2, read as the reverse complement.
TATTTCTATCAGCAGGTTAGCGTTTTGTCATGTTTCTCAACATTTTAAGAATAAAATATGTTTACTTATTGCTGAATAAACTATTTATTTCTCTTAGTAACCTTGAGGTTACTACGTGGTTAAAATTAATGACTTGAAGTCATTAATTTTCTAAATGGTTGCAACGCCTTCCGTGTATTTTATAGGTACTGCTCAACTTGTCACAATATGCTCGTAACTTTTTCGCAAAGAACATAAATACTTCAAAACTAAAAAAAAAAAACACAGTGAATCAAAACAATTTCAGACAGTCCTATGATTTAAGTTCTTGTTTATTATTTTATGGCTTTTCGTCCCAGTAATCGTTCCGAAAAGTCAGTAGTTTGTAGCATTTCAAGAATTTACCATCTTATATAAAAATTTGACGTGAAACAGTGTCTAATAAATTATTTTATATTTTGTTTTGTTATGTGCAAAAAAGGTCGTATTGTATTTATTATCAACTAGTTGATGCCTGCGACTTCGTTCGCGTGGCCGATCAATTTTTGGTAAAGAGTCAAAATTATTAAAGAAATTTAATTGTACCAAATGTAACGGTACCTATATATACATACAGAAGATGCTAATCAGACTGAAAAAGTACACTTTATATAGTTCAGCTGTACCATCATAGGTCTACATCAGGTGTTCCAGATCTTCGATTTTTATATCTCAACAAAAAATGTTCATCAGACTGAACAATTTTTGTTAAGTCGTCATTTATATATATAGTTTAGCTGCACCATCTAGGGTCTACATCTGATGTTCTAGATCTTCGATTTTTATATCTCAACAGAAAATGCTCATCAGGCTGAATAACTTTTGTTATGGCGTAATTTCATTATTTCCTACAGTTTACCTGTACCATCATTGTTCTCCATCTGGTGTTCCAGTTTTCAAAATAATTTATAACCTATATGTTGCCTGGGCATAATAGCTATATAACAAAAAAGTTTCATTCAAATCCGTCCAATAGTTCCGGAGATAAAAGTACAGACGCACAGACGCACAGACGCACAGACGCACAGACGCAAATTCTTACTCTGTTGCTGTGACTCTATCGCCTAATTTTATTTTTATGTAAATTTTTTCAATGTTTTCTACTGCTTTATTATAAGTATGTATGATTGATCAATATCAATAAATATTTATTGATGACGACAGTACCATGGAATTAGTAGGTACTGCGACGAAGTACTTACTAAATCCATGGATCGTGCATATTACTCGCCGCTCATGCTTCATAACACTCAAAACCACATTGTAATGTAAAAATATTTGCTGATAAAACTTATAATATAACAACAAAATATAAGATTGGATTGATTATGCGTAAGCGTAACAATTTCCAGATATTTATCAATATTTAGGTATTTACTTATTTATTGCCATTATACTTATCGCCGAAGTGTAATGTACAAGGAATTATATGATTAATGACATTATACCGTGAAAGTCCATTATGCGTTTCTGAGAAACTGATAATAAATAAATAAATATATTAGGACAAATCACACAGATTGAGCTAGCCCCAAAGTAAGTTCCAGACTTGTGTTATGGGATACTAACCCAACGATACTATATTTTATAACAAATACATATATCGATAAACATCCAAGACTCAGGTCAATCAGAAAAAGATCATTTTCCATCATGACCCGACCGGGGATCGACCCGGGACCTCTCGGCAAGCACTTTACCATTGCGCCATCGAGGTCCTCACATGTATACATTGTATGCCTTGTTTTATTTTTACTCCAATTACTCACTCTCGACTAAATTGATTTGAAAAATATAGAAAAAAAAATTACAATAAAAAATACAGATACAGTATCACGGCTTTATCTCTTACGGAGTAAACAGAGCCAAGAATTACTAAATTCGAAGGCCAAGTTTAGCCGTATTGATATTTATCTTACTTTAGTAATAATAAACAGAAACTTTAGTCCGTGAATTAAGTCTATTACTTACTCCGTGATAAACACTCATAAAAAATGCAATACATTAGATCTCTGAGTGAAAGTAAAGTAAAATTAAATAATTTGAAAGATCGATTCGAAATCATCAGTCTTCGCATGCATGTTTTAATTTTTATATTAAAAATAACTACATTGTCAAACACAGACCATTTAGGTTAAATGACGAAACATTCTGTCGGCGAAATTTTCGTAAACGAAGCGACTGTCGGAAAACAGTTTTGTACTACATTTTTCAAGCCGATTCGCATTCAATAATAATAACCGTTTCCACGTGGTTTCTTCCATATTAACTCTGTTTATTCCTCAGATTCCCCTGTTCGGGCTCCACTTCGTGCTGATTCCGCTACGGCCGTCACCCGAGACTCCGGGAGAGAAGGCCTACCAAGTCGTATCAGCTCTCCTCACTAGCTTGCAGGTAAGTGTAACCACTTTGAATAAGCCTTGCCAAAAAAGAAAAACCTCTAGATGTTTTTTTGTAAGAATGGTTCTTGTATTTTCTATAATCTCTTTTTAATTTTGATTTAAGTCATACCTGCTCACTAGCACATAACTACTAATATTACTTTATTTATTTGAGACAACTAAAAAAAATTTTGAAGATTTTAAAATTTATTTTTTCATCATGATCACAATTTAACACAATTTACTACACGGATTTTGGTGGCCACTGTTTTCGGCTTACTAAATTGTGGATTCCCTACCCAATTAGATAACTATCGTACAATGTTACAAATGCTAAAGTTTGTGAGGATTGAAAATCTACTGGACGGATTGTTATGAAATTTGGCACACGGGTAGAACTTAACTTGGCATAACGCACAACGAAGCCGGGGCACAGCTAGTAATTAAATAAGGATATAAGGATTTACCTTAAGGATAACTAGTTGATACAAATCTCACGAAACATCGTTTCTGATCTCCAAGAAAAGGTTATTCTTTTGCTTATTTCCTCTTTTTTTAAATTAAATATCATCTTAGACCCTTTGATTGTTATCTGTCCTTCAAAACCCGACCCTTTCTTCATCTAATTTATATGGGCTGTATGAATGTCAGGGATCTGACATCAGGGATAACTGAGGAGAAAGTGTTTGTTTACAAATTCATTTACCTACTGTATTCAAATTTCGAAATGAAAAACTAAAACACCAATTTCATGTGCAGGGTCTGTGCGTAGCCGTACTCTTCTGCTTTACAAACCACGACGTGATGGTGGCGACCAGGACGCTTCTCGCCAGGGTCTTCCGGACCAATGATGCCATCGCTCTGACGGGTAAGAAATGAGTATTCCACCAGAATCCAGCTTACCACGAGTTCTTATGAGCAGTCAATCAAAATCTACACAGAATAAAATAAAACGTTGCTATTGTATTGGGGGAAAGTGCAGAAAACACATTCATAAAAGTTAAATTTTAGCCTTTTTAACCCGCGACACATGAAGGTTAAAACGAAATAAGTTTGTTGTTAGTGTTCAGATTTGTTTCCAATATTTTAATTAATATTCATGTTACTCAAACTAGACAAACTCAGCTTTTTCTGTATGGGGACCGTCGCTTTTTTAAGATTTTCAAATCAAAAACGCAAACCTTTATAAAGCTAATAATGATCATATTACTACATTTTTTCTGTTTCAGGAATCACAGGAGGAGAAAGTTTAATGAATACAAGGGAAAATATAGTGTAAGAATCAACATAGTTTGGTTGTTTAACAATATAATTACGACTACGCAAAGCGTGTATCTCTGCAATGAAAGATTACTACAGTAATATTACTAAAATTATCATCATTTCTTTAACTTTCGATATATTACAAGTATAGTAGTTTTATCATGTCACAATTACAAATGAAATTACGTCTCAAATTATGATGTTTCAATAGCTAATAGTTGGTATTAATTATCATCTGCCTAAAAGATAAAATTTAGTTAGCGTATGAATTATTCAATTTATTATTGAATGGGTATGGGACCCATTCAAAACCTCTTGATTCATAAAAAAATATAATTGTGCAATCGTCAAATAGATCCCATAATAGTAATAAGGTTAAATATAATAATATCTATAAAAAATTTTAGTCTATTTGTTTTTTCTTTGCTTCAAAATGGCGTGAGGTGAATATTGTTAGAAAGTATAGTAGTGAAATGAGATTGAAGAAAACCGATTTTAGCTAGAACACGTAGCTACGTATTATTTTTTTATGAATAATAGGTACCTAATTGTAATTAATTGTTTCATCAAAATATATTACCAAACATTTTATAGGTATAATATAAATAAAGATATGTGACCCACCGATTCCTTTATATAAATTTACCATTTATTACATGTGCCATTATATCTAAATAATTATCATAATAATAAAGAATATCTAGGTAAATTCGAAGAATCGTTCTTCTAATGCAGCTGATTATAGAAAAGTGTAAGCGATTTGTTTTACCATGTGCTATACAAAACAGGAATCAGTCACTAATGGTCTGGGGTGGGTCGACGATATTTGACAACATGCAGTTATCTCTCATCGTCGCGTGTTCCCGGTTACATATGGCGCTGTGACTCCCAGGTTACGCGAAAAATGTCAGTCAATAATTTTGGGGATAATAATCCCTCTTTGGGGATGCTATTATTATTACCTATCAAATGTTACGTATCTTAGTCGCCTTGTACGACAACCACGGCAGGTGGCCAAATTCTAGGACGAGAATTTATCCCGCAAATGCAGCCTATTGCCAGATATCGTCGACCAAATCTCATCTGAGGATTTCCTGGTGGTCTGGCGTGAGCACGTGTGTCTCCATTCATTCAAGGTCGTTATATCACATTGTTATAGACATTTAATATATTAATCTAAGTATTAAGCATCAATTTGTAATATAATAGGTAGGATTTTTCATAATAAAATTTAGAATTCAAAACAGTCTTGATATTTTATGTGTCTTTATGTTAACAAAACTAACTCTTCATAAAGTATGTTACCAATACAATAATAATGAAGTAGACTAGGTTAGGTATATTAATATATTAACGTGTCTTATACTAGTCTTAAATTAAAAATATTATAGATACTAACACAATATAGATCATTTCTTCATCGCACCATTCACAGTAAATACCTACATATGTTATAAGCATACTAGTAGTAATCTATGTGCGCATAATATATATAATGTACACATGTAGCAAATTTGTCGCTGTTATTAACATTTATAAAAGAAAGAAAATGATTGATGTTCAAGTAAAATCTATTAACAAATCAGTCATTGATCTATATCGAGGTTTAATGCCTAGATAGTATATCAGACGAAGGATTGGACATGAATCATACATTTGAGCAACGTAGACAAATAAGTTACCGCTTAAGGTTTGGCTATGGAATAAGACAACTAATAGATATCCTACTGTATTGTATCGTACGACTTATAAGGTATAAAATGCCTTGACAGCTGATAGGTGAGATTTCAGCCATAATTCCACTAGCGCAATTTATTATCGGTTAACTGAACTGCCAAATGAAATACTGAAACCAATTATGTACCATTAATAGACAACAGTATCTTTAGAAAATTATTGGGTAACTGTATGAAAAATTAATTTGTAGATAAAGAAAATAAAAAAACATACTTCTGTTGTATCTTATGCCTACGTTTCTTAATTAAAACTCAAAAGTAACTCTTTATGTAACTCGTAAGATAAACGTTATTAAAACACACTGTCTCATAATATTATAAGACAGTGTAGGTAAGTACCATATCACAACCTACCGTGTACTTGCTAATTATTGTAATTGATTTACTCTTAATACTTCACCGAAAGAATTTTATTCCCTTCCGAGTTCCCTTGCGATATTTTTTGTTTCAATCAAGTCGATGACATTACTAACATATGTTTTAACACGTGCTGTGTCTAAATCTTTTTATGTAATTACATATATATTTGGGTCGGTAAGTATTATTTAGTCAGATCTAATCTATTTTCCCATACTTCATTGCCACATGAGGCATTTATTACAAATATACTGTATTGTACAAAGTCTATCTGGTATAGGTATTATAAATGATATTAAAAATTTCATAAGATTAGCTCAATATTACCCAACAGGTATTCATAAGAATATTAATTACTCTAATCTCTAATGCTATCAGCAATCAAACTCATCTTGATAATTAAATACAGTATTATTTGCGTAGAACTAGAGTAACTACAGATAAGTGTATGACCACAATAGACCACATCAAGAACGAATTTCATTCAAAAGCCACTTCGTAACTTCCTAAAAATGTAGGCATCACAGAATTTAAACATAACGAGTATATATATTGTTGACACACAGTAGAACAACAACTTAGAACAAACACCTTGCCATCCGATCTATGTCCAGAATCACCCCCAATTCGGTGAGGATTGCGAATGTAATGAAAACGACGTACAAAACTGCGAGTACAAAACCGACACTTTTCCTGAGTTTGAATTTGCCTATGAATAAGGTGAGCCACAGGCAGGCGACGGCCACAAGGAGTGAGGCTATCACGAAGTCGATGCCATTGGAGTCGATCTCGACTGCAGTCAACTCCGCGCCCTGTGCCAGCAGCGTCAGTGTCTTGATCAACCAGGGCACCCCCAGCGCGAACAGGATAGCGAGGGAGTTAGCCCCCAGAGCGTTGGACACGCCGATACCTCCTTCACCTAGGGTAAACATGGTATCGTTATTAGTCATGTCTTTTCTTTGAGTTGGCCAAAGGATTTTGTCCAGTGGCGTAATGTTTTTGGATTGACCTTCGATACGAAAAGAAAATTTATAATCGCTGTTGCAGATGAGTCATGTTTAGTAAGATTGAAAAAGCAAGGGCACCAAAGAGTTGTTAATAATGCAGGGAAATTATTATTCTGCAGGTAAACTGTAAAAAAGAAAAATGCTACAAGCTGTATATAAGACCAAAAGTCTTGTGCAGTGAAATATTTCGAGAAAACTGATATTTTCATAATTATTAAACATAGGAACGGAAACGTAGTCAATAATTACGCTCAAAACAAATTCCAATTCGCAAATAGCAACGCGTGATTTTTGTAAACTTTTCTTCATAATATCTTACATAGAAAGATATCAATCATAAATTGACAGATATCCTAAGGTTATTTTTTGAAATGAAGAAACGTAGTGCAACCAAATGATTGAATATGATATATCGATGATGTTTTTAATGTCATAAAAATACCTTATCTGAATAGGTATCGCTTACATTCCGATAGTTGGTATCAGTAATTTGCTAAAATATTATCTAAGTACTTAAAAACTAATAATATATGTTTAGTAAGAAAAAGATCTAATTATCGTGAAAAATAATTCCGTTTAACAGTGTCCCTTGGAAATATCCAGAAAGCTGAGAAGTCGCTACGCATTAGAAATTAGAAACACACAGAGCTTACACTAGAACTGCCGCTCAACACCAATACGATAGCCACATTATGCTTATTATGGACCACTCATTAACTCTGATTAATTGAATACAGATAAGACTAAATATAGTGATTATTATACTACAAATACCGGCGACATGACGGGAGGCCTTACTTCATCATCAGCCGTGTTAGCAACAATACGATTGCAACTTAACAGAGAGAGAAAAGTATCATTAAAATAGATTTAACTAACCTTTGAAATGTTCACTCCACACACATTCATATCAGTTTATTGCATGTTTAACATCACATTATTACTAAACAAGTAAGTAAACAAATTGATAAGATTACAAACCTCGTCTTGACATAATGTAGATCGAACACGCCTCGGGCAGACAGCCACCGAACGCAAGGAAAGTCATACCCATTACGGAGTCAGGAATCAGAAATGTTTCGCCTAAAAATACATATCCATAAGAAATATATTATCCATAAACAATAAGTATCTATTGAATAAATACTTTATTTTATTAGAAAGTCATTATTAAACGCGGTAATTCAGATTGTGTGTGTAACACTACATGACTTACGCCTGATTTTAAACAAAAGCAACTAGGTATTTAAACAAAAGCAACTAGACTTATGTAATCTATTATTTCCAACACCTTCCAAAAGTCAAAATGGTTTTATTATGTATAAACTGCTGTAATTGAGACTGTGTGTGGAGATTACGAATCTTACATAAATGTCATTTTTGTGATAAGTTTTTATTGGACATAAATGGAGCCAAAGGAAAATTCATTTTGTTTCTTTCCATCATGCAGTAACCGTTCAGAACAGAACCCTAGTCGGGGCCGACCCTGGGTGCACAGGTCATTCATATCACAATAATACTTTCTCATCCAAACTAAACATGTAGGTATACAACATTACAGTTCAATACATTATCGATTCAATTGATTGAAGATATCTGCTTCAAAATTAGGTTGCAAGATATAATTCGAATAAATATTAGATGTTATGTTTAAGCACAGACTTTTATAATAATCTCAATCTAGTGAAAGCTTGTAAAAACATCACATTAACCTACAGGATATACGTACCCATGACTGTCATACTCCAAGAAACAAAATATGAATTAACACCGATCCATATTATGCACATTATGAAAGCCAAAGGGTAAAACTTTCTATATTTGATTGGTGAAGGTATGGTGATATTGAGAATCAGCTTCAGAGGCCATGAATAAAACCACCAAATGGTGTACGCAACAGATTTCCCTTTAGGTAGCTTCCAAATACTTTTCGGTGTCTTTTGATCAGTATCTTCGACTAAAACTAAGAAAATACAAGTGATCAAAACATTCCTGCAGGTAATAATCACGTTAACACCTAAACTTTTGTAACATCAAACAGTGTTGAAGAACCAATTTGGGGGAAGCCTTTGGATTTCTTTCTTAATTACTCGAGAATTCTGTTTCTTTTTCCCTTAACATTTTATTTAATTTCGAAAGGAAACAATTATTGAAAACACAAAATTTTAAATGAAATTACACACTAGTCGATTAAAATAAACAAGATTTAAAAACAATAAACAATCAATATTATTATAATATATTATTATATCAGCATGTACAATATTATTATGCAGCATCCACCTTTACCTTCGTCTACCACAGCCACTTTATCAATCTCGGACAATCCATTCGATCTGAGATTATCGTCAAAGCCTTTGTTAACATTTCCTTCATCGACACCTCCATTTACAACAACGGTCACTAAAACAACAATATAGATTTATTATTAGTATAAATATACTATTTATACTTATGTAATCTATTATTTGTAGGATTGTTTTTGTCTTCATATAGTACCTACCTAAAAAAAGTTGATGAAAAGAGTATTTAAAAATATCAAATGTGAACATTAATTCGTTAGGATTTTAGTCAGGGGTTAACAAGTAATATTTGGGGTTACTCAGAATAATATCTCCAACCCAGCATCAATTACTCTAATGAACTTACAATCCGAGGATTGGCTTTTTCCGCAGCATCGTGCAACCATCCTGTCGTAGACATCGAACAGTCGGACGCTGTTGAACATGAGCACGAAGTACAACACATAGAGGACTCCTAACACTACGGCTTCATACCAGTCGACCTGAGAGTCCCAAACGATTACCACCAGCACACTCACGTTCACCATGTATATTATCACGTCCCTGGTCACTGGCCTACTCTCTATAGCGATCGGCTGAAAAATAAATGAAGGAACTGTTAATAAGGTAGATTGTCAATATTTTTTGTAGTGGGCTAAACGGTAAATTAACTTGTATGGTGAGTTTCTATTTTATAACGGAACATCAAGCTATCTCTTTTTGGTAAAAGATTTTGTCTGTTTTGGAAGTTAAAAAAATATATGTAGGTACGTACATATATTTTTTCGCAAAACTATATTGACGTGACCGTGAGTTGGATTAAATTTTTAAATTCATTACAATTTTAATTTTATTTTTTCCATATAGTTTTGCGACTCAAATTAACAGATTAACGTGAATGTCGAAGCACCGATTTCCTATCAGATAATCTAGTAGGCCGTCACGCAACTTCCTAAACATTGAATAAACTCAATACCGCTGGATCTCAATAGCATTTCTGAGGCATTTATATTTATGGAACTTGCTGCCGTAACTGTAACTTTTGATTAGATTTATGTAACTAATCAACTCGTAATTTAGTTCAACCTAAACTTACTTAAGTTAGTCTTCTGAATATCTATACATAATATGTTGACATACAATAGTATGTAGTTGTATACAATACATACAATAGTTATACTTATCTATACTTCCTATTCATATATTATATGTGCGGGTTTATCTGTTTCTGTCACACTTTCCTCCTACACCGCTTGGCTGGATTTAACCCGCGGCCAATAAGGTATCGCGAACAAAGCTGCAGACATTGTTAACTACTACTTAACACTATAATAATAATAATAACAGTTGTCAGCTACTAGTTAATAGTATAAATCACCTAATTATTTCTTTTGAAATGAAATCAAAGCAAGTAAGTTTTATTAAGATTTTTACAAACCCACCTAACAAAAATGTAAATGAAATGGAAAGGTCACCGAAATATTATTATTTATAGATTTCTATGTTACAATTTCAGATGAAGACAGTGGATGTTATAACTATCGATTCAGTAACAGAAAGTAATACACACCGACACTGCAGCGAGGCCTCCGATAGCAGCAACCCCGAGGGCATTAAATATGGCGGAGCCAACAATAGTCCCTATTCCCATGTCGGACTCGGTCAGGAACGTGGAAATCACGTTAACGAAGAACTCTGGGCAAGAGGTGGCCACCGACATGAAGGTAGCCGCCGCCACATTCTGAAAAACCGCACATATTTTATGTGAATATATATATTATATTAAAACTATTTTTCAGCTCGAGTTTATTTACACACTGACTTAATTTCACGATCAAACATTCTGGGAAAGCCGATTTTCTTGCCATCTGAGCCTTGAGTAGGACAATTAGTAAGCGGCGTTATGGTAAGTCCAAAGTTGCCAAAAATTTGTACGTGTGACTAATTTTTTTTATATATTTTGGATAATTATTCGAATATAAAAGTTTCACTGACTGACCACCTGCCTATTGCATGAAATTACAGAAATTAGTCATTTGTACAGCTGATTGAAGACCGAGAGGATTTTCTTTCTCGATCTACATAGTTTAAAAAAAAACACAAAACAGTATCGATCCACACATTCCTAAAACCCGTGATATACGGAACACCCCGGTCGCGCGGCTTGACTACAAACGGCAAATGCAAACTCGCAAAAGCATTTTTTCGCTTAAAAAGTATTTGTCAAATTTCAAAATTTGTTTTTTTTTTGTGTGTGTACTTATATTAATTTTTATAAGGAATAGAATTTTATCATATGCATATTCATTTATTTAGAATTTAGAAAATTTTATTTTAATAGAATTCGCTACTGTATGATTTTTGATAAAAAAAAATAAGGAACCATATGTACTATTCCTGGTGACTGGATTGTAAAACTTCAAATTTCTTTTTATGCAGCGTGCTACGTGGTATCAGCAACAATATGATAGAAATCGTCGAATGAAAACCGAAGCAAGCGAGGATGGTCTGAAAATTACCTGTGGTATCTTGAGGTCCTCACAAATGAGTTCGACGCACGGGATGAAGAAGTCGTTGCAGACGATGGCAAGCAGGGTGAACGCATAGATACCGAACAGCGCATATAGAAGAAAGGCGCCTTTTTTCAACTGATCATCTAAAATATCGTCATAATAAACATTTATAAAATATTTGCAAATTTGACACAAACAAATTCATTACTCACTTATAACATCCTGAGTTTTGCTAGGTTCCTAAAGTCACAGGGCCTCATAAATATTCACATTTTAATTATTTTACACTAAACTACCTATTATAAACCAGTAAACACAAGCAAATACGGTTGAAATCAAATTGAATACCTTCATAGCCTAAATTTCCATATCCATCAAAAAATTCATTACACATTTCAATTCTAATTTTATTTTCTGTGATATTTCAACAATAATAAAATTGCAGTAAGAGCACAATAGTTCGCGTATCTTGAAACTGTATCGACAACTAGATAACAGAAGGAAAATCTTAGCTGCAATAGAAACTACTATAGTGAACAAGGCAAATTGCACTATTTCAGGGTGACAATACATATAATTACGAAATAAGCTAAACATTTCTATGCTGGCCAATAGTATACATTAATAATTACCTATTTATGAAATATATCGACCTAGATTGTGTACTTACTAATGTACACACACACACATTGAAGTTGTTTTTTAGGTATTCGATTTCGTTAATCTATAGATTATATTTTGCGTAAAAAACGGAATTAGTGTTTGGAGAAACAAGAATTTTAATGAAGAAGAATTCGTCCTGATACATAATATTCAAAGACAAAATTTCACTCGTGGAATATTATGTACTTATAAATCAACTACACTATGATACCTAGGAAAAATGTACAAAAAAGGCTAGGAACTAAAATCGTCGACAAGGTGTTTTCTAGGGGAGCTAAGCTCAAGCGCTTTAGATTACTCATTTAAAAGTTGAGATTAAAGTTATGATTGGAATTTTTTTTTCATTTTCTACCTCAACCACAATGGATTCTATGAAAATGTTAATTTATTAAAAACCTATAAACATTTCAGCATTTCTCAATGTTATGCACAATGCAATTTTATTTAGTACGGTAAAGACCTAAATAGAAATATAAGAAAAAATGGAGAAGCTGTTTTTACATTATTATTTACAATAATTGTTTTTATGTTAGTTATTAGGTATTATAAATTATCTGTATTCAATTGTATAACAGTTGACGTCACTAAATCATACAGCTGTTGTTTTGAAATATATAATATGGATTTATAGAACAAATAAATTAATTACAAATCGGACGCGAGTCTACTAACCGTCGAATGGTGATTGGGGAAAACTGTTAGGCTCTATAGCATAACACGTGACCTCGTGGACGATTCCCTCTAACACTTCGGTCTTGGTTCGGATCCAGGGCCTCACATGCCAGGTCTCCCGCTCCTCCTCCAACCTCCTCATCAGCTCCATAGATATGAGCACGTCCTCGCCATTACTGTTAGTAATTGTTTGCCACATATTGTTGTTGGAATCATCTAAAAAATGTATCATTGATTTAGTTGATCTTTATCAAAAATATAATTATTACTAAAACATATGCTTCATTGAATGATAAATGTTGACTTTATGCTAACAGTATGCAAACACTGTGATTCTTCTATAACTATATTAAGTTACATTTATAGAGAGACGTCTCTATAAATGTAACTAACATAACATCTTTCTTCTCCGAACTCTCCTTCTTCCTTATCTTTCCGAAATAGTGGCATAACAGTTGTCACTTTGAGAAGTTCCATTCAACAATATCCCGTCATTTATCATTCCATTAGGTAGAATGAGTAAAGTAATTATGAAAGTCTGAGCCTTAAGGCAAGTACCAGACGAATATGACACAAGGCCCCTAAGGGTAAGCTGTGCCAGGCTTCTAGGCTAACGACAATTTTCAATCTATTAAAAAGGGCAAACTTATCAGCACCATGGGGAAAACTGCGAATAATCGCGCGCAATACAATAGCTTCTATCAATACCGAACGTTAATTATATAATTAGCCATGAACTCCGCGACAAACAATCTAGACATTATTAAGTAATTTCTAAAAAAAATGATATGGGAAAAATACATTATATTAATGCTATTTTCATTTTTACAAAAAACTTCCTTGATACCTAAATAAAAGTAAATATCTTATTATCGATATCAAAAACACTTACTATGTTCGTTGAATGCAGAACTAAATCCAGAGCATGCAAGTAGAGCTATCAAGCCTAAGACTATCCCTTTCATTTTGACGACTTAAGAATTTTTTTTTCTGTAACAAACAATCATACAAGTAAGTTCTAATGAGGAAGAAAGGATTTTGAATTCAATTAATTATTCAATTTATAACGTTTCATACCAGTTCAACTCATATATTTGAATAATACACATTTTATTTCTAAATTAAAAAAGAAAAGGAATTACTCCAAAGTGGTATAAACAACAATTTCGTCAAAGGGGCTTTTTGATATAATCTTTTACCGTCGAATACATTAATATTTGCTACAACATTACATCTCGATGGCTCGGGCTAACGACTTCATACGCACGTAAGGATCTCATTTTTTCGTTCACGAGGGAATGTGGGTAAATCTTGCTCAATGCATCTCTATACTCACTTTCATACTTACATTTCAACTTTTAATACCCAAAAGTTTGCTGTGCGTTGTCGGTCAATCGGCTACCAAAGAATATATATAATATTATAAATGCGAAAATCTTCGCTTTCACGGCTGAACTACTAGGCCGATTCGGATGAAATTTTGAATATATACGTATATGCCTACAGTAAATATTTGACCAGTAAATGTTGTAAATAAAAATTTAAATACATGTTGTAGCGAGTATCACGTGTACTAAGTATTTTTGGCACGGTATTTCCTTGAATAGACGCAGTTTCATTGACTTTTAGCTAATATTTAAGTGTGATGATGAATTATGTAGGTGAATATACTTATAACGCACATATTTACGTTCTTGCAATCATATAATTGTACACTTAACGAATGTAGGTAGACCACTAGATTGATAAGTATTTCATTGCAACAATAAAAAATAGGGCAATAACTTCAACGAATACTACGAGGAAGTATTTGTGATTGTATTTATGTTATTTTATATAATTTTTATCACTTACTTTGTACGAAACAAACAAAACACGATCACAATCCGTGGGGCGAATTTTAGAACAACATTTTAAATTTTTATTAAATGTCTTTATAATTGAAATGTCACACCGCAATCACATCTCACTGGCGATACTGAAAGATAGCTATCAATGCCGAGGGTTTTTAAACAGATAATCTTATATTTGATAAGACTTGGCGATTAGCAAATTTAATTAAGTGTTCCTGTATTTTGTTCGCATATTTGTTGGCATTATTTTTTACATTATACAAAATAGGCCTTTTGAAATATCAACTTTAACTTTCAGAAATTAATTCAGAACATTATATACTTACTGTTATTGTATAGTTACTGTTTGTGTTTTAATATTATATTCAATTTATGTGCTGTAAAAGACAAAATTTATCTTTATAACATTATCTGGATGATGAAATAATTTTTAATCATAAGGATTAATATGCTTGTAGAATAATGATTGCCAAAATGTACCTTTTAATTTACATTATCTTTTGAGATATAAAAGACCTTATAAAAGATAGATGTATAGTGTCGCGGACTTTTTTATGGACCTACTAAAAACCTATATTTTTGCAGTACATTATATGCATGTATAATCAACAGTAGGGCCAGCGCTCGCACAAAAAGATTTTCGTTTTTTTTTTACTTTACTAATTCATTGATATGGCTGAAAACTAATTTATTTCAAAACAAATATATGCCTATAGCAATTTCGGATAATGTAGCTTTCTAACGGTGAAAGAATTGTTGGAATCGGTTTGGTAGCTTCGGAGATCACCCGCCTCAAACATACAAACTCACCGCGCGAACACAATATTTTTTTACAAAATTGTGAATATTTCAAAAAC